>NW_022097757.1:0-162537 GCF_006542625.1 Nomascus leucogenys
TGGCCTATTGTGGAAAAAGGAATATCTTCAAATAAAAACTACACAGAAGCATTCTGTGAAACTCATTTCTGATCTGTGCATTCATCCAACATTGTTGAACATTTCTTTTGATTGATCTGTTTTGAAACACACTTTTTGTAGAATCTGCAAGTGGACCTTTGGAGAACATTGAGGTCCATAGTGAAAAACGAAATATCTTCCCTTAAAAACTACACAGCAGCATTCTGTGAAAATTTACTCTGTTCTGTGCATTCATCTAACGGAGTTGAACCTTTCTTTTGATTGAGCAGTTTGGAAACTCTCTTTTTGTAGAATCTGCAGGTGGACATTTTGAGCGCTATGAGGCCTATCGTGGAAAAAGGAATATCTTCAAATAAAAACTACACAGAAGCATTCTGTGAAACTTCTTTTTCACCTGTGCTCTAATCTAACAGTGTTGAACATTTCTTTTGATTGAGCTGTTTTGAAACACTCTTTTTGTAGAATCTGCATCTGGAAATTTGGAGCACTTTCAGGCCTATAGTGGAAAAAGGAATACCTTCATATAAAAACTACCCAGAAGCATTCTGTGAAACTACTTTCTGATCCGTGCATTCATCTTACAGAGTGGAAACTTTCTTTTGATTGATCTGTTTTGAAACATACTTTTTGTACAATCTGGAAGTGGATATTTTGAGAACATTGAGGCATACGGTGAAAAACAAAATATCTTTCAATAAAAACTACATAGAAGCGTTCTGTGAAACTCCTTTCTATTCCACGCGTTCACCTCACAGAGTAAAACTTTTCTTTTGATTGAGCAGTTTTGAAACACTCTTTTTGTACAATATGCAACTGGACATTTGGAGCGCTTTGAGGCCTATCGTGGAAAAAGGAATATCTTCAAATAAAAACTACATGGAATCATTCTGTGAAACTAACTTCTGATGTGTGCATTCATCTAGGAGAGCTGAACCTTTCTTTTGATTGACCTGTTTTGTGACACTCTTTTTGTAGAATCTGCAAGGGGACATTTGCAGAACATTGAGGCCTATGGTGAAAAAAGAAATATCTTCTGATAAAAACTATACAGAACCATTCTGTGAAACAACTTTCTTTTCTGTGAATTCATCTCACTGACTTGAACCTTTCTTTTGATTGAGCTGTTTTGAAACACTCTTTCTGTATAAACTGCAAGTGGACACTTGGAGCGCTTTGAGACCTATCGTGGAAAAAGGAATATCTTCAAGTATAAACTACAGAGAAGCATTCTGTGAAACTTTTTTCCAGTCGTTGTGTTCTTCTTACAGAGTTGAACATGTCTTTTGTTGGATCTGTTTTGAAAAACTCTTTTTGTAGTATCTGCAAGTGGACATTTGGAAAACATTTAGGCCTATAGTGAAAAACGAAACATCTTCCCATAAAAACTACACAGAAGGATTCTGTGAAATTTTTCTCTGTTCTGTGCATTCATTTTACAGAGTTGAAACTTTCTTGTGATTGAGCTGTTTTGAAAGACACTTTTTGTAGAATCTGCAAACGGACCATTTGGAGAACATTGTGGCCTTATGGAGAGAAACAAAATATCTTCCCCATAAAAACTACACTAAAGCATTTTGTGAGACTTCTTTCTATTCAGTGCATTCATCTCACAGATTTTAACTTTTGTTTAGATTGAGCAGTTTTGAAACACTCTTTTTGTAGAATCTGCAATGGACATTTGTAGAGCATTGAGGCCTTTGGTGAAAAATGAAATATCTTCAAGTAAAACTACACAGAAGCATTCTCTGAAACTTATTTCAGATCTATGCATTCATCTAACAGAGTTGAACATTTCTTTTGATTGAGCTGTTTTGAAACACTCTTTTTTGTAGAAATCTGCAAGTGGACATTTGGAGAACATTGAGGCCTACTGTGAAAAACGGAATATCTTCCCATAAAAACTACACAGAAGCATTCTGTGGAACATCTTTCTGATCTGCGCATTCATTTAACAGAGTTCAGCCTTTCTTTTGATTGAGATGCATTGAAACACACTTTTTGTAGAATCTTCAATTGTACATTTTGGCGAACATTGAAGCCTAAGGTGAAAAACGAAATATCTTCCCATAAAAACTGCACTGAAGCATTCTGTGAAACTTCTTTCTATTCTGTGCAGTGGAGTGGGAGTGGATTCTAGTGGAAAAGAATGGAATGGAATGGAATGGAATAGAATGGAATTGACAGGAATGCAATGGAATGGAATGGAATGGAATGGAATGGAATGGAATGGAATGGAAGGAATGGAATGGAATGGAATGGGAATATGATGAAAAAAACACAGTGGAGTGTAATGGAGTGCAATGGAATAGAAAGGAAGGCAGTGGAGTGGTGTTAAACCGAATGGAATGGAATGGAATGGAATGGAATGGAATGAGGAATGGAAATTAATAGAATGGAATTTCATGGAGTAGAGAGGAATTGAGTCGAATGGGAAGAATTGTTTGCCATGGCCTGGAGAGGAGTGGAGTGGAGAAGAGTGGATTTGAATTAAATGGAATGGAATGCAATGGAATGGAATGGAATGGATTACAGTGGATGGAGTGTAGTGTATTGCAGAAGAATGGAATGGAATGGAAAGCAATGGAAAGGAATGGAAAACAATGGAACGGAATGAAAATTTATGAAATGGAATTGAAGGCAGTGGAGTGGAGTGAAGGGTATTTGAATTGAATGGAATGGAGAGGAGGGTAGTGAGTGTAGTGGAATGGGAAGGAATGGAATGGATTGAAGTGGATTGGAGTGGAATGGAGGGGAGTAGAGTGGATTCCAGTCTAATGGATAGAATATAATGGAAGGGAATGCAGTGGATTGGAGTGGCAGTTGTGGTGGAGCGGACTGAAATGGAATCGATTGGAATGATATGGAACGGAATGGAATGGAACAGAATGGATCGGAATGTAATGGAATGCAATGGAATGCAAAGGAATGGATTGGAATGGAATGGAACGGAATGGAATGGAGTGGAATGGAACGGAATGGAATGGAGTGGAATGGAGTGGAGTGGAGTGGACTGTTGCCGAATGGGAAAGAATGGAATGCCAGTGGAATGGAGAGGAGTGGAGTGGAGAAGATTGGATTTGAAAGGAATGGATTGGAATGCAATGGATTAGAGTGGAATGGGGTGGATTCTAGTTGAAAAGAATGGAATGCAATGGAACAGAATGGAAGGAATGAAATTGAATGGAATGTAATGGCATGGAATGGAATGGAATGCAATGGAATGGAAATGAAATGGAATGGAAAGCAATGGAATGGAAATGAATGGAATGGAATGGAATGGAAAGGAAAAAATGCAGTGGAGTGAAGTGGACTGAATGGAGAAGAAAGGAAGGGAACGGAGTGGAGTAGAATGGTGTGAATGAAATGGAGTGGAAAGGAATAGAAGAGAATGGGAATGGATTGGCATGGAATGGAGGCGAATGAGAAGGAATGGAATGCAGAGGAGTGGAGAGGAATGGAGTGGAGAAGAGTGGATTTTAATTCAACGGAATGGAATGGAAATGGATGGATTGGAGTGGATTGGAGGGGATTCTAGTGGAATAGAATGGAATGTACTGGAATGGAATGGAAAGGAATGGAAGGGAAAATTGCATTGGTGTCTAGTGGAGTGGAATGGAGAAGAAAGGAAGGTAGTGGATTGGAGTGGAAATGGACTGGAATGGAATGGAGTGGAATGGAATGGATTAGAATGGAATGGAATGGAATGCATTCGAATGGGAAGGAGTTGAATGGAGAAAAGTGCAGTGGAGTGCAATGGAGTGGAATGGAGAAGAAAGGAGGAAGGCATGCAGTGGAATAGAGTGGAATGGAGTGGATTGGAATGGAGTGGAAGGAAATGTAGTGGAGTGGATTGGAATGGAGTGGAGGAAATGTAGTGGAATGGACTGGAATGGAATGGAGTGGAATTTAATTGAATGGTAGTGGACAGCAATGGAGGTGAATAGGAAGGAATGGAATGCAGTGGAGAGGAGTGGAGTGGAGAAGAGAGGATTAGAATTGAATGGAATGGAAAGGATTGGAGTGGAGTGGAGTGGATTCTAGTGGAAAAGAATGGAATGGAATGGAATGGAATAGAATGGAAAGAATTGGAATGGAGTGGAATGGAATGGAATGGAGTGGAAAAAAGTGTAGTGTAGTGTAGTGGAATGGAGAAGAAGGGAACGGAGTGGAGTGGAGTGGAATGCACTGGAATGGAATGCAATGGAAAGGATTAGAGTGGAATGAAGGCGAATGGGAAGGAATGGAATGCAGTGCAGTGGAGAGGAGTGGAGTGGAGAAGAATGGATTCGAATTGAAGAGAATTTAATGCAATGGAATGGAATGGAATAGAATGGAATGCAGTGGATTGAAGTGGAGTGGATTGGAGTAGAATGGAATGGAAAGTAATGGAATGGAATGCATACAATGGAATGGAATGGAATGCAGTGGATTGGAGTGAAGTTGCATGGAGGGGGATGGATGGATTGGAATGGAATGGAATGAAATGGAAAGTAACTGAATGGAAAGGAATGGGATAGAATGCAATGGAATGGTTTGGAATGGAATGGAATTCACAAAAGTGCAGTGAAGTGGCAGTGGAGTGGAATGGAGAATCAAGGATGGGAGTGGAGTGGAGTGGAAAAGAGTGGAATGGAATGGAATGGAAAGGTACGGAATGGGATGGAACGGAATGGAGCAGACAGGAGTAGAAGTGAATGGGAAGGATTGGAATGCAGTGGAGTGAAGAGGAATGTAGTGGAGAATAGTTGATTTCAATTTAATTAAATAGAATGGAATGGATTGGAGTGGAATGGAGTGGATTCTAGTGGAAAACAATACAATGGATTGGAATGGAATGCAATGGAATGGAATGCAATTGAAGGAAGAGAATAAAATGGAATGGAAAAATGTACAAAGAGTGCAGTGGAGTGGAATGGAGAAGAAAGGAACTGAGTGGATGCAGTGGATGGAGTGGAAAGGAAATGAATGGAGTGGAACGGAATGGAATGGAATGGAGTGGACCGGAATGTAGGCAAATGAGAAGGAATGGAATGCAGTGGAGTGGAGAGGAGTGGAGAAGAACGGATATCAACTGATGGGAATGGAATGGAATGGAATGGATTGGAGTGGAGTGGTGTTTACTCTAAGGGAAAAGAATGGAATGGAATGAAATCGAATGGAATAGAATACAATGGAATGGAATGGAAAGGAATGGAAAGGAATAGAGTGGACTGGAATGGAGTCGATTGGGAAGAAATGGAATGCAGTGGAGTGCAGAGGAGTGGAGAGGAGAAGTGTGGATTTGAATGGAATGGAATGGAATGGATTGGAGTGGAATGGAGTGGATTCTAGTGGAAATAATGGAATGGAAAGGAAAGGAATGGAATCGCATGCAATGGAAAAGAGTGCAGAGGGGTGGAGTGGAGTGGAATGGAGAAGAAAGGAAAGGAGTGTAATGGAGTGGAAAAGAGTGGAATGCAATGGAATGGATAGTTATGGAATGGAATGGAATGGATTGGACTGGAATGGAGGCGAATGGGAGGGTATGGATTGCACTGGAGTGGAGGGGAGTGGAGTGGATAAGAGTGGATTTGAATGGAATGGAATGGAAAGGCATCGACTGGAATGGAGGTGAATCGGAAGGAATGAAGTGCAGTGGAGTGGAGAGGTTTGGAGAGGAGAAGAGTGGAATTGAATTCAGTGAATGGAATGCAATGCAATGGGATGGAATGGAATGGAATGCAGTGGATTGAAGTGGAGTGCATTGGAGTAGATTGGAATGGAATGGAAAGTAATGGAATGGAATGCAATGGAATGGAATGGAATGGAATAAAGGGCAGTGGAGTGAAGTGGATAGGCACGGAGAAGAAAGGAAGGGAGTGGAGTTGAGTGGAATGGAGTGGAATTTAATGGTATGGAATGGAATGGAATAGAGTGGACTGGAGTGGAGTGGAGTGGAGTGGAGTGGAGTGGAGTGTAGGGGAGTGGAGGGTAGTAGAGTGGATTCAGGTGGAATGGGTTGGAAGGGAATAGAATGGAATGGAATGGAATGCAGTGGATTGGAATGGAGATGCGTGGAGTAGAATGGAATGGAAAAGAATGGAATGGAATGGAATGCAAAAAAGTGCAGTGGAGGGCAGTGTAGTGGAATGGAGAAGAAAGGAAAGAGAGAGGGGTGCATTGCATTGGAGTGGAATGGAATGGAATGGAATGGACTGGAATGGAGGTGAATGGGAAATAATGGAATGCAGAGATTGGAAAGGAGCGTAGTGGATAAGAGTGGATTTGAATGGAATGGAATGGATTGGAGTGGAGTGGAGTAGATTCCAAAGGAAATGAAGGGAATGGAATGGAATGGAATCGCATGGAATAGAAGGGAATGGAATGCAAAGACACAGAATAGAACGGAATGGAAAAAAGTGAAGTAGAGTGCAGTGGAGTGGAATGGGGAAGAAAGTAGGGGGTGGAGTGGAGTGGAATGAAGTGGAATGGAATCGAATGGAATAGAAAGGAATAGAATGGATTAGATTGGTATGGAGTGGACTGGAACGGAGGCAAAACCGAAGGAATGGAATGCAGTGGAGTGCAGAGGATTCGAGTGGAAAACAACGGATTTGTATTGAATGGAATGGAATGAAACGGATTGGAGTGGAGTGGATTCTAGTGGAAATGAATGGATTGGAATGGAATGGTATGGAATGGAATGGAATGGAATGGAATGGAATGGAATGGAAAAAAGAGCAGTGGAGTGCAGTGTAGTGGAATGGAGAAGAAAGGAAGGCAGTGGAATGGAGTGTTATGGAATGGAATGGAATGGAATAGAGTAAACTGGAAGGGAGGTGAATGGGAAGGAATGGAATACAGTGGATTGGAGAGGAGTGAAGTGGATTAAAGTGCATTTGAATTGAGTGAAATGGAATGGAATGGATTGGAGTATAGTGGAGTGGATTCTAGTGGAAAAGAATGGAATGGAATGGAATGGAATGGAATGGAATGGAATGGAATGGCATGGAATGGAATGTATAGGAATGGAATGGAATGGCATGCAATTGAATGGAATGGAAAAAAGTGCAGTGGAGTGAGGTGGAGTTGAATGGAGAAGAAAGGAAGGGAGTGGAGTGGAGTGGAATACAATGGAATTGAATGGAAAAAATGGAATGGAATGTAGTGCACTGGAATGGAGGCGAATGGTAAGTAGTGGAATACAGTGGATTGGAGAGGAGTGGAGTGGAGAAAAGGGGATTTCAATTGAATGGAACGGAATGCAATGGAATGGAAAGGAGAGGAGTGGAGTGCAGTGTATTGGAATTGAATGGTATGGAGAGGAGTGTAGAAGAGTGGAGTGGAATGGCAAGAAATGGAGTGGAGTGGAGAGGAAAGTCATAGAGTGGATTCATTTGGAATGGATTGGAATGGAATAGAATGGAATGCAGTGGATTGGATTGGAGTTGCGTGGAGTTGAATGGAATGGAGTGGAATGGAATGGAATTTAGTGGATTGGAATGGAGGCGAATGGGAAAGAATGGAATGCAATGGAGTGGAGACGAGTGGAGTGGATAAGAGTGGATTTTAATTGAATGGAATGGTATGGAATGGATTGGAGTGGAGTCGAGTGGATTCCATTGGAAAAGAATGGAATGGAATGGAAAGGAACGGAATGGAATGGAATGAAAAAATTGCATTGGAGTGTAGTGTAGTGGAATGGAGAAGAAAGGAAGGGAGTGGAGTGGAATGGAATGGTGTGGAATTGCATAGAATGTAATGGAATGGTGTGAAATGGAATGGAATGGAATGGAATGCAATGCAATGGAGTGGACTGGATTGGAGGCCAATGGGAAGTTATGGAATGCAGTGGAGTGGAGAGGAGTGGAGTGGATAAGATTGCATTTGAATGGAATGGAATGGAAGGGAATGGAATTGAAATGAAAGGAACAGAATATAAAAAAGTGCAATGGAGTGCAGTGGAGAAGAATGGAGAAGAATGGAAGGGAGTGGTGTGGAGTGGAATGTAGTGGAATGGTATGTAATGTAATGAAACGGACTGGAATGGAATGGAGTGGATTGCAATGAAGTCGAAGGTGAAGGAATGGAATGCAGTGGTGTGGAGATGCGTGTAGTGCAAAACAGTGGACTTGAATTACGTTTAATAGAAATGAATCCATTTGAGTGGAGTGGAGTGGATTCTAGTGGAAAATAATGGAAAGTAATGGAATGGAATGCAATGGAACGGAATGGAATGGAATGGAAAGGAATGGAATGGAATGGAAAAAAGTGCAGTGGAGTGCAGTGGATAAGGATGGAGAAGAAAGGAATGGAGTGTAGTGGAGTTGAGTGGAATGGAGTGGAAGGGAATGGTATGGAATGGAATGGATTGGAATGGAATGGAATGGAATGGAATGGAATAGAATAGAGTGGCAGGAATGGAGGCAAATGGGAAGGAATGGAATGCAGTGGTGTGGAGAGAAGTGGAGTGCAGAAGAGTCAAATGGAATGGAATGGAATGGAATGGAATAGAATGGAATTAATGAAAAAAAGTGAAGTGGAGTGTAGTGGAATGGAATGGAGAAGAAAGGAATGGAGAAGAGTGGTGTGGAATGTAATGTAATGTAATGTAATGTAACGTAATGGAATGGAATGAAATGGAGTCAACCGGAATGGAGGTGAATAGGAAGGAGTGGAATGCAGTGGAGTGGAGAGGAGTGGAGTGGAGAAGAGTGTATTTGAATTGAATGGAAAGGATGCAATGAAATGAAACGGAATGTGATGGAGGGGAGTGGAGTGCAGTGTATTGGAAATGAATTGTATGGATAGGAGTGGAGTGGAGTGGAGCAGAATGGGAAGGAATGGAATGGAGTGGAATGGAGTGGAGTGGAGTGGAGTGTAGAGGAGTGGAGGACAGTAGAGTGGATTCAGCTGGAATGGATTGGAATGGAATAGAATGGAATGGAATGCAGTGGATTGGATTGGAGTTGTGTGGAATGGAATGGAATGGAATGGAATGGAATGGAACGGAATGGAATGGAATGGAAAAACGTGCAATGGAGTGCAGTGTAGTGGAATGGATAAGAAAGAAAAGGAGAGGCGTGGATTGCAATGGAGTAGAATGGTATGGAATGGAATGGAATGGAATGGAATGGAATGGATAGAATGGAGGCGAATGGGAAAGAATGGAATGCAGAGAATGGAGAGGAGTGTAGTGGAGAAGAGTGGATAGGAATGGAATGGAATGGAATGGAATGGAATGGATTGGAGTTGAGTGGAGTGGATTCTAGGGGAAATGAAGGGAATGGAATGGAATGGAATGGAAAGGAATCACATGGAATGGAATGGAATGGAATGGAAAAAAGTGGAGTAGAGTGAAGTGGAGTGGAATGGAGAAGAAAGGAAGGAGGGGAGTAGAGTGAAGTGGAGTGGAATGGAGAAGAAAGGAAGGGAGGGTAGTGGAGTGGAATGGAGTGGAATGGAATGGAATGGAATGGATGGGATTGGAATGGAGTGGACTGGAATGGAGGAAAAATGGAAGGAATGGAATGCAGTGGAGTGCAGAGGAGTGGAGTGGAGAAGAGTGGATTTGTATGGAATGGAGTGGATTGGAGTGGAGTGGAGTGGATTCTAGAGGAAATGAATGGAATGGAATGTTATGGATTGGAATGGAATGGAAAAAGTGCAATGGTGTGTAGTGGAGTTGAATGGAGAAGAAATGAAGGGGGTGGAGTGCAGTAGAATGGCGTGGAATGGAATGCAATGGAATACTATGTAGTACACTGGAAAGGAGGCGAATTGGAAGCAAATGCAATGCATTGGATTGGAGAGGAGTGGAGGGGAGAAGAGTGAATTTGTATGGAATGGAATGAAATGGAATGAAGTGGAGTGGAGTGGAGTGAATTCTAGTGGAAAAGAATGGAATTGAATAGAACGGAATGGAACAGAACGGAATGGAAGGGAAGGGAATGGAATGGAATGGTATGCAACGGAATGGAATGGTATGCAACGGAATGGAATGGAAAAATGTGCAGTGAAGTGGAGTTTAGTGGAATGGAGAAGAAAGGAAGGGAGTGGAAGGGAGTGTTATGGAGTGGAATGGAATGGAATGGAATGGAGTAAACTGGAAGGGAGGTGAAAGGGAAGGAATGGAATGCAGTGGATTGGAGAGGAGTGGAGTAGAGTGCATTTGAATTGAGTGAAATGGAATGGAATGGATTGGGGTGTATTGGAGTGGATTCTAGTGGGAAAGAATGGAATGGAATGGAATTGAAAGGAATGGAATGGAATTTAATGGAAGGGAATGGAATGGAAAAAAGTGCAGTGCAATGTAGTGGAGTTGAAGGGAGAAGAAACAGAGATAGTGGAGTGGAGTGGAATAGAGTGGAATTGAATGGAATGGAATGGAATGGAATGTAGTGCACTGGAATGGAGGTGAATGGTAGGCAATGGAATACAGTGGAGTGGAGAGGAGTGGAGTGGAGAAAAGTGTATTTCAGTTGAATGGAATGGAATGCAATGGAATGGAATGGAGTGGAGTGGAGTGCAGTGTATTGGAATTGAATGGTATGGACAGGAGTGTAGTGGAGTGGAATGGAGTGGAGTGGAGTGGAGTGTAGAGGAGTGGAGAATAGTAGAGTGGATTCAGGTGGAATAGATTGGAATGGAACAGAATGGAATGGAATGGAATGCAGTGGATTGGAACGCATTGCGTGGAGTGAAATGTAATGGAATGGAAAGGAAAGAAATGGAATGGAATGGAAAAAAGTGCAGTGGAGTGTAATGTAGTGGAATGGAGAAGAAAGGAAGGGAGAAGGGTGGATTGCAATGGAGTGGAATGGAATGGAATGGAAAGGAATGGAATGGAATGGAATGGAATGGAATGGAAAAAAGTGCTGTGGAGTGTAATGTAGTGGAATGGAGAAGAATGGAAGGGAGAAGGGTGGATTGCAATGGAGTGGAATGGAATGGAATGGAATGGAGGCAAATGGGAAAGAATGGAATGCAGATATTGGAGAGGAGTGTAGCAGAGAAGAGTGGATTTGAATTGAATGGAATGGAATGGAAAGGATTGGACGGGAGTGGAGTAGATTCTAGGGGAAAAGAAGGGAATGGAATGGAGTGGAATGGAATGGAATCGAATGGAATGGAATGGAATGCAATGGAATGGAATGGAATGGAAAAACTGCATTGGAGTGCAGTGGAGTGGAATGGAGAAGAAAGGAAGGGAGTGGAGTGGAGTGGATTCGAGTGGAATGGAATGGAATGGAATGGAATGGAATGGAATGGAATGGAATGGAATGGAATGGAATGGAATGGAATGGATTGGATTGGTATGGAGTGGACTGGAATGGAGGCAAAACGGAAGGAACGGAATGCAGTGGAGTGCAGAGCAGTTTAGTGGAGAAGAGTGGATTTGTATTGAATGGAATGGAATGGAATGGAATGGAATGGATTGGAGTGGAGTGGAGTGGATTCTAGTGGAAATGAATGGAATGGAATGGAATTTTATGGATTGGAATGGAACGGAATGGAATGGAATGGAATGGAAAAAATGGAAAAAAGTCCAGTGGTGTGTAGTGGAGTTGAATGGAGAAGAAAGGAAGGGAGTGGAGTGGAGTAGAATGGCGTGGAATGGAATGGAATGGATAACAATGTAGTGCACGGGAAAGGAGGAGAATGGGAAGGAATGGAATGCAGTGGATTGGAGAGGAGAGGAGCGGAGAAGAGTGAATTTGCATGGAATGGAATGGAATGGAAGGAATCAGAGTGGAATGGAGTGAATTCTAGTGGAAAAGAGTGGAATTGAATAGAATGAAATGGAACGGAATGGAACAGAATGGAAGGGAAGGGAAGGGAAGTGAATGGAATGGAATGGAATGGAATGGAATGGAAAAATGTGCAGTGGAGTGTAGTGTAGTGGAATGGAGAAGAAAGGAAGGGAGTGGAATGCAGTGTTATGGAGTGGAATGGAATGGAATGGAATGGAATAAACTGGACGGGAGGTGAATGGGAAGTAATGGAATATAGTGGGTTGGAGAGGAGTGGAGTGGAGTAGAGTGCATTTGAATTGAGTGAAATGGAATGGAGGAGATTGGAGTGTAGTGGAGTGGATTCTGTTGGAAAAGAATGGAATGGAATGGAAAGGAATGGAATGGAATGGGATGGAATGGAATGGAATGGAAAAAAGTGCAGTGCAGTGTAGTGGAGTTGAAGGGAGAAGAAAGGAAGGTAGTGGAGTGGAGTGGAATAGAGTGGAATTGATTGGAAAGTAATGGAATGGAATGTAGTGCACTGGAATGGAGGCGAATGGTAAGCAATGGAATACAGTGGAGTGGAGAGGAGTGGAGTGGAGAAAAGTGGATTTCAATTGAATGGAATGGAATGAAATGGAATGGAATGGAGTGGAGTGGAGTGCAGTGTATTGGAATTGATGGTATGGAGAGGATTGTAGTGGAGTGGAGTGGAATGGGAAGGAATGTAATGGAGTTGAGTTGAGTGGAGTGGAGTGGAGGGTAGTAGAGTGGAATGAGGTGGAATGATGGGAATGGGATAGAATGGAATGAAATGGAATGCAGTGGATTGCAACGGAGTTGCATGGACTGGACTGGATTGGAACGGAATGGAATGGAAAGCAATGGAAAAAAGTGCAGTACAGTGCAGTAGATTGGAATGGAGAAGAAATGAAGGGATTTGGGTAGAGTGCAATGGAGTGAAATGCAATGGAATGGACTTGAATGGAGTAGAATGGGAAAGAATAGAATGCAGGTTTAGGAAAGGAGTGTAGAGGAGAAGAGTGGATTTGAATTGAAGGTAATGGAATGGAAAGGATTGGAGGGAATTGGGGTATATTCTAGTGGAAAACAAGGGAATGTAATGGAACAGAAAGGAAAGAACTGCAGTGGAGTGCAGTTGAGTGGAATGGAGAAGAAAGGAAGGGAGAGGACTGGGGTGGAATGGATAGGAATGGAATATAATTGAATTGAATGGAAGGGAATGTAGTGGAATGGAAAAAGTGCTATGGAGTGCATTGGAGTGGAATGGAGAATAAAGGAACGGAGTGCGGAGGAGTGGAGTGGAGGGGAAAGGAATGGAATGGAATGGAATGGATTGTAATGGAAAGGATTAGACTGGAATGGAGACGAATGGGAAGGAATGGAATGCAGTGGAGTGGAGAGGAGTGGTGTGGAGAAGAGTGGATTTGAATTCAATGGAACGGAATGGAATGAACTGGAATGGAATGGAATGGGAAGGAATGGAATGGAATGGAATGGGAAGGAATGGAAAAAAGTGCAGTGGAGTGCAGTAGACCGGAATGCAAAAGAAACGAAGGTAGTGGAGTGGAGTGGAGTGGAATGGAATGGAAATGAATGCAGTGGAATAGAATGGAATTGAATGGAATGGAATGGAATGAAATGGAGTGTACTGGAATGGAGGCGAATGAAACGAATGGAATGCATTGGAGTGGAGAGGAATGGAGTGGAGAAGAGTGGATTTGAACGGATTGGAATGGAATGGAATGGAAAGAAAGGAAAAAAGTTCAGTGGAATGTAGTGGAGTGTAATGAAGAAGAAAGGAAAGGAGTTGAGTGGAGTGGAATGGAGTGGAATGGAAAGGAATGGAATGGACAGGAGTGGATTGGAATGGAGTCATATGGGAAGGAATGGAATGCATTGGACTTGAGAGGAGTGGAGTGGAGAAGAGCAGAGTTGAATGGAAAGGGATGGAATGGAGTGGAGTGGAGTGGATTCTAGTGGAATGAATGGAATGGAATGGAATGGAATGCAATGGAATGGAATGGAATGGAATGGAATGTAGTGGAATGCAAGGGAGGAGAGTGGGAAGGAATGGAATGCAGTGGAGTGGACAGGAGTGGAGTGGAGAAGAGTGAATTAGAATTCAATGGAATGGAATGCAATGGAATGGGATGGAATGGAATGAAATGCAGTGGAATGTAGTGGAGTGGATTGGAGTAGAATGGAATGCAATGGAATTGAATGCAATACAATGGAATGGAATTAAAAGGAATGGAATAGAAAGGAATGGAATGGATTGGAGTAGAGTGTAGTGGAAATGAATGGAATGGAGAGGAGTGTTGCGGATGGGAGTTCAATGGGAAGGAATGGAATGGAATGGAGTGGAATGGAGTGAATTAGATTGGATGAAGGTGGAATGGAATGGAATCTAATGGAATGGAATGCTGTGGATTGCAGTGGAGTTGTGTGGCAGAGGGATGGAATGGAAAGGAATGGAGTGGAAAGAAATGGAATGGAATGAATGGAATGGAATGGAATAGAATAGAAAGGAAAAAAGTGCAGTGGAGTGCAGAGGAGTGGAATGGAGAAGAAAGGAAGAGAGTGAATTAGACTGGAATGGCATGGCATGGCATGGCATGGAATGGAATGGAATGGAATGGAATGGAAGGAATGGAATGGAACATAGTAGACGGGAATGGAGGCGAATGGGAGGGAATGGAATGCAGTGGACTGGAGAACAGTGGAGTGGAGAAGAGTAGATTTGAATTGAATGGAATGGAATGTAAAGGAATGGATAGGCTGGAGTGGATTCTAGTGTAAAGAATGGAGGAAAGGAATGGAATGGAATGGAATGGAATGGAATGGATGGAATGGAATGGAATGGAATGAACGGAAAAAAGTGCGGTTGGGTGCAGTGGAGTGGAATGGAGAAGAAAGGAAGGGAGTGGAGTGCAGTGGAACTGAGTGAAACAGATTGGAACGGAATGGAATGGAATGCAATGAAATGGAATGGAATGGAATGGAATGGAATGGAATGGAATGGAATGGAATGGAATGGAATGGGAAAAATGTGCGGTTGGGTGCAGTGGAGTGGAATGGAGAAGAAAGGAAGGGAGTAGAGCATAGTGGAATGCAGCGGAGTGGAATGGAATGGAATGGAGTGGTAAAAGTGCTGTGACGTGCAGTGGAGTAGAATGGAGAAGAAAGGAAGGGAGAGAAGAGGAGGGGAAAGGAGTGGAATGCAATGGTTTGGAATGGAATGGATTGGAATGCAATGGAGTGTACTGGAATGGTGGCAAAAGGGAAGGAATGGAATGCAGTGTAGTGGAGTGGAGAAGAGTGGATATTTTATGAATGTAATGTAATGTAATGTAATGGATTGGAGTGGAGTGGAGTGGATTCTAGTGGAAGAGAATGGAATGGAACTGATGGAAATGAATGGAATGGAATAGAATGGATTGGATGGATTGGAATGGAATGGAATGGAATGCAAAGGAATGGAATGGAATGGAATGGAATGGAAAAAATTGCAGTGGAATGAAGTGGAGTGGAATAGAGAAGAAAGGAAGCGAGTCGAGTGGAGTGGAATGGAATGAAATGGAATGGATGGAATGGAATGGAATGGAATGCATGGAATGGAGGGGAATGGGAAAAAATGGAATGCAGTGCAGTGGAGAGGATTGGATGGGAAGAGTGAATTTGATGGAATGGGAATGGAATGGAAAAGTGCGGTTGGGTGCAGTGGAGTGGAATGGAGAAGAAAGGAAGGGAGTGGAGCACAGTGGAATGCAGCGGAGTGGAATGGAATGGAATGGAGTGGTAAAAGTGCTGTGACGTGCAGTGGAGTAGAATGGAGAAGAAAGGAAGGGAGAGAAGAGGAGGGGAAAGGAGTGGAATGTAATGGTTTGGAATGGAATGGATTGGAATGCAATGGAGTGTACTGGAATGGAGGCAAAAGGGAAGGAATGGAATGCAGTGTAGTGGAGTGGAGAAAAGTGGATTTTTAATGAATGGAATGTAATGTAACGGATTGGAGTGGAGTGGAGTGGATTCTAGTGGAAGAGAATGGAATGGAATTGATTGGAAATGAATGGAATGGAATAGAATGGATTGGATGGATTGGAATGGAATGGAATGGAATGCAAAGGAATGGAATGGAATGGAATGGAATGGAAAAAATTGCAGTGGAATGAAGTGGAGTGGAATAGAGAAGAAAAGAAGCGAGTCGAGTGGAGTGGAATGGAATGAAATGGAATGGAATGGAATGGAATGGAATGGAATGGAATGCAATGGAATGGAGGGGAATGGGAAAAAATGGAATGCAGTGCAGTGGAGAGGATTGGATTGGAGAAGAGTGAATTTGATGGAATGGAATGGAATGAAATGGAATGGAATGGAATGGAATGGAGTGCAATGGATGGAGGGGAATGGGAAAAATGGAATGCAGTGCAGTGGAGAGGATTGGATTGGAGAAGAGTGAATTTGATGGAATGGAATGGAATGAAGTGGAGAGGAGTGCATTGGACTCTAGTGGAGAAGAATGGAATGGAATGCAATGGAAAGGAACTGAAAGGAACAGAACAGAATGGAATGGAATGGAAGGGAAAGGAATGGAAAAAAGTGCAGTGGAGTGTAGGGGAGTAGAAAGAAGAAGAAAGAAAGGGAATTGAATGGAGTGTTATGGAGTGGAATGTAATGGAATGGAATGGATAGGAATGGAATGGAATTGAATGGAATGAAGTTGACAGGAATGGAGGCGAATGGGAAGGAATGGAATACAGTGGATTGGAAAGAAGTGGAGTGGAGAAGAATGCAGTTGAATTGAATGGAATGGAATAGATTAGAGTGTAGTGGAGTGGATTCTAGTAGAAAAGAATGGAATGGAATGTAACGGAATGGAATGGAATGGATCGGAAAAAAGGGCAGTGGAGTGTAGTGGAATTGAATGGAGAAGAAAGCAATGGAATGGAGTGGAGTGGAATGGAGTGGAGTGGAATGGAATTTTATGGAATGGTATGGAATGGAATGGTATGGATTGGAGTCGAATGGAGGAGAATGGAAAGGAATGGAATGCCATGGAGTGGAGAGGAGTGGAGTAGAGAGGTGTGTATTTGAATGGAATGGAATGGATTTGAGTGGAGTGGAGTGGATACTACTGGAAAAGAAAGGAATGGAATTGAATGGTTTGGAATCGTATGGATTGGAATGGTTTGGAAAGGAATGGAATGCAATGGAATGGAATGGAAAGGAATGAAATGGAATGGACTAGAATTGAATGGAATGGAATGGAAAAAATTGCACTGGATTGCAGTGGAGTGGAATAGAGAAGAAAATAAGCTAGTAGAATGGAGTGGAAGGGAATGGAATGGAATGGAATAGAAAGGAATGGAATGGAGTGGAGTGGAATGGAGGCGAATGGGAAAAAATGGAATGCAGTGGAATGGAGAGGATTGGAGTGCAGAAGAGTGAATTTGATGGAATGGAATGGAACGAAGTGTAGACGAGTGCAGTGTATTCTAGTGGAAAAGAATGGAATGGAATGCATTGGAATGGAACGGAATGGAAGGAACACAATGGAATGGAATGGAAAGGAATAGAAAAATTGCAGTGGAGAGTAGTGGAGTGGAAAGGAAAAGAAAGAGAGTGGAATGGAGTGTTATGCAGTGGAGTGGAATGTAATTTGCTGGAATGGTATGGAATGGAATGGTATGGATTGGACTCGAATGGAGGAGAATGGAAAGGAATGGAATGCCATGGAGTGGAGAGGAGTGGAGTGGAGAGGGGTGGATTTGAATGGAATGGAATAAAATGGAATGGATTTGAGTGGAGCGGAGTGGATACTGTTGGAAAAGAAAGGAATGGAATTGAACGGTTTGGAATCGTATGGATTGGAATGGTTTGGAAAGGAATGCAATGCAATGGAATGGAATGGAAAGGAATGAAATGGAATTGACTGGAATTGAATGAAATGGAATGGAAAAAATTGCAGTGGATTGCAGTGGATTGGAATAGAGAAGAAAAGAAGCTAGTGGAGTGGAGTGGAATGGAGTGGAATGGAATGGAATGGAATGGAATAGAAAGGAATGGAATGGAGTGGAGTGGAATGGAGGCAAATGGGAAAAAATGGAATGCAGTGGAATGGAGAGGATTGGGGGCAGAAGAGTGAATTTGATAGAACGGAATGGAATAGAATGAAGTGGAGACGAGTGCAGTGTATTCTAGTGGGAAAGAATGCAATGGAATGCAATGGAATGGAACGGAACGGAACGGAACAGAATGGAATGGAATGGAATGGAAAGGAATGGAAAAAAATTGCAGTGGAGAGTAGTGGAGTGGAAAGGAAAAGAAAGAAAGAGAGTGGAATGGAGTGTTATGGATTGGAATGGAATGGAATGGAATGGAATGGAATGCAATGAAATAGAATGGAATGGAGTTGACTGGAATGGAGGCGAATGGGAAGGAATGGAATACACTGGATTGGAAAGAAGTGGAGTGGAGAAGACTGCACTTGAATTGATTGGAATGGAAAGGATTCGAGTGTAGTGGAGTGGATTCTAGTAGAAAATAACGGAATAGAATGGAATGGAATGGAACAGAATGGAAAAAAGGGCAGCAGAGTGTAGTGGAGTTGAATGGAGAATAAAGGAATGTAGTGGAGTGGAGTGGAATGGAATGGAATGGAATGGAATGGAATGGAAAAAAATTGCAGTGGATTGCAGTGGAGTGGAATAGAGAAGGAAGCTAGTGGAGTGGAGTGGAATGTATTGGAATGGAATGGAATGGAATGGAATGGAATGGAATGGAATGGAATAGATTGGAATGGAATGGAGTGGACTGGATTGGAATGGAATGGAGTGGACTGGAATGGAGGCGAATGGGAAGGAATGGAATGCAGTGGAGTGGAGAGGATTGGAGTGGAGAAGAGTGAATTTTAATGGAATGGAATGAAGTGGAGAGAAGTGCAGAGGATTCTAGTGGAAAAGAATGGATTGGAATGCAATGGAATGGAATGGAAAGGAACGCATCGGAATGGAATTGGACGGAATGGAAAGGAATGGAAAAATGTGCAGTAGAGTGTAGTGGAGTGTAAAGGAGAAGAAAGAAAGGGAGTGGAATGGAGTGTTATGGAGTGGAATGGAAGGGAATGGAATGCAATGGAATGGAATGGAATGGAATGAAATGGAATGGAATGCAACGGAATAGAATGGAATCGAGTTGACTGGAAAGGAGGCGAATGGGAAGGAAAAGAATACAGTGGATTGGAAAGAGGTGGAGTGGAGAAGAGTGCACTTGAATTCAATGGAATAGAATGTACTTGAGTCTAGTGGAGAGGATTCTATTAGAAAAGAATGGAATGGAATGGAATGGAATGGAAGGAATGGAATGGAATGGATGGAGAGGAATGGAAGGGAATGGAGTGGAATGGAATGGAAAGGAATGGAATGGAATGGAATGGAATGGAAAAAATGGCAGCGGAGTTTAGTGGATTTGAATGGAGAAAAAAGGAATGGAATTGAGTGGAGTGGAATGGAGTGGAATGGAAGGGAACGGAATTAAATGGAGTGCACAGCAATGGAGGCAAATGGGGAGGAATGGAATAAAGTGGGGTGGAGAGGAGTGGAGTGTAGAAGAGTGGATTTCAATTGAATGGAATGCAATGGAATGGAATGGAATGGAATGGAATGGAATGGAATGGAATGGAATGGAAAAAAGTGGAGTGGAGTGCAGTGGAGTTGAATGGAGAAGAAAGGAAGGGAGTGGAGTAGAGTGGAATGGAGTGAAATGGAATGGAATGGAATCTAGTGGAATGGAGTCGAGTGGAATGGAGGCGAATGGGAACGAATTGAATACAGTGGAGTGGAGAGGAGTTGAGTAGAGAAGACTGGATTTGAACTGAGTGGAATGGAATGCAATGAAACGAAATGGAATGGAGTCGAGTGGAGTGGAGTGCAGTGTATTGGAATTGAATTTTATGGAGAGGAGGGTAGTGGAGTGGAGCGGAATGGGAAGGAATGGAATAGAGTGGAGTGGAGAGGAGTGGAGTGGAGTGGAGTGGAGTGGAGGGTAGTAGAGTGGATTCAGGTGGAATGGATTGGAACGGAATAGAAGGAATGGAATGGAATGCAGTGGATTAGAATGGAGTTGCGTGGAGTGGAATGAAATGGAATGAAATGGAATGGAATGGAATGGAAAAAAAGTGCAGTGGAGTGGAATGGAGAAGAAAGGAAGGCAGAGGGGAGGAGTGCAATGGAGTTGAATTGAATGGAATGGAATGGAAAGGAATGTAATGGAATTGAATTGAATGGAATTGAGGCAAATGGGAAAGAATGGAATGCAGAGATTGGAGAGAAGTGTAGTGGAGAAGAGTGGATTTGAATGGAATGGAATGGATTGGAGTGGAATGGAGTATATTCAAGTGGGAAAGAAGGGAATGGAATGAAAAGAAATGAATGGAATGGAATGGAATAGAATGGAATGGAATCAGATGGAATGGAATAGAATGGAAGGCAAAGGAATGGAATGCAATGCAATGGAATGGAAAAAAGTGCAGTGGACACAGTGGGGTGGACTGCAGTAAAAAGGAAGGGAGTGGAGTGGAGTAGAATGGTGTGGAATGGAATGGAATGAAATGGAATGGAATGGAGTGGACTGGAATGGAGGTAAAAGGGAAGGAATGGAATGCAGTGGAGTGCAGAGGAGTGGAGTGGAGAAAAGTGGATTTGTATTGAATGGAATGGAATGGAATGGATTGGAATGCAATGGAATTTAATGTAATGTAATGTAACGGAATGGAATGGAAAGGAATGGAATGGAAAAAACTGCAGTATAGTGCACTGGAGTGTAATAGAGAAGAAAGGAAGGGAGTGGAGTGGAGTGGAATGGAGTGGAAAAGAATAGCATAGAATGGAATACAATGGAATGGAATTGAGTGGACTGGAATGGAGGCGAATGGGAACGAATGGAATGCAGTGGAGTGGAGGAGAGTGGTGAGGAGAAGAGTGAACTTGAATGGAATGGAATGGAATGGAATGGAATGGAATGGAATGGAATGGAATGAACTGGAGTGTAGAGAAGTGGATTCCAGTGGAAAAGAATGGATTGGAATCGAATGGAAAGGAATGAAATGGAAAGGTACAAAACGGAATGGAATGGAAAAATGTGCAGTGGAGTGTAGTGGAGTAAAATGCAGAAGAAAGGAAGCGAGTGGAATGGAGTGTTATAGAGTGGAGTGGAATGGAATGGAATGGAATGGAATGGAATGGAATGGAATGGAATTGAACGGAATGGAATACAATGGATTGGTATGGAATGAAATGGAGTTGACTGGAATGGAAGCGAATGGGAAGGAATGGAATACAGTGGATAGGAGAGGAGTGGAGTGGAGTAGAGTGCATTTGAATTGAATGGAATAGAATGGAATGGATTGGAGTGTAGTGGAGTGGATTCTAGTGGAAAAGAATGGAATGGAATGGAATGGAAAGGAAAGGAACGGAATGGAATGGAAAAATTTTCAGTGGACTGTAGTGTAGTTGAATGGAGAAAAAAGGAAGGGAGTGGAGTGGACTGGAATGCAGTGGAATGGAATGGAAAGGAGTGGAATGGAATGTAGGGCACTGGAATGGAGGCAAATGGTAAGGAATGAAATACAGTGGAGTGGAGAGAAGTGGAATGGAGAACAGTGGATTTCAATTGAATGGAATGGAATCCAATGGAATTGATTGCAGTGGAGTGGAGTGGAGTGGAGTGCACTCTATTGGAATTAAATGGTATGGAGAAGAGAGTAGTGGAGTGGAGTGGAGTGGAATGGGAAGTAATGGAATGGGGTGGAGTGGAGTGGAGGGTAGTAGAGTGGAATCAGGTGGAATGGACTGGAATGGAATAGAATGGAATGGAAGGATAGAATGGAATGGAATGGAATGCAATGGATTGGAATCGAGTTGCGTGGAGTGGAATGGAATGGAATGGAATGGAAAGGAATGGAATGGAATGGAATGGAACGGAATGGAATGGAATGGAAAAAGTGCAGTGGAGTGCAGTTGGAGTGGAATGGAGAAGAAATGAAGGGAGTGGAGTGGAGTGCCACTGAGGGGAGTGAGGTGGAGTGCCACTGAGGGGAATGGAATGGAATGGAATGGAATGGAATGGAATGGAATGGAATGGAGACAAATGAGAAAGTAGGCAATGAAGAGTTTGGAAAAGAGTGCAGAGAACAGAGGATTTGAACTGAAGGGAATGGAATGGAATGGACTCGAGAACAGTGGAGTAGATTCTAGTGGAAAAGAAGGGAATGGGAAGGAATGGAATGGAATGCAATGGAATGGTATGGAATGGAATGCAATGGAATGGTATGGAATGGAATGGAATGGAATGCAATTGAAAGGAAAGGAATGGAATGGAATGGGAAAAAGTGCAGTGGAGTGCAGGGGAGTGGAATGGAGAAGAAAGGAAGGGAGTGGAGTTGAGTGGAATGGAGTGGAATGGAATGGAATGGAATGGAATGGATTGTAATGGAATGGAGTGGACTGGAATGGAGGCGAAAGGGAAGGAATAGAATGCAGTGGAGTAGAGAGGAGTGGTGTGGAGAAGAGTGGATTTGAATTCAGTGGAATGGAATGCAATGGAATGGAATGGAATGGAATGCAGTGGATTGGAGTGTAGTGGATTGGAAGAGAATGGAATTTAATGGAAAGTAATGGAATGGAATGCAATGCAATGGAACCGAATGTAAAGGAATGGAATGGAGTGCAGTTGGGTGTAGAGTATTCTAAATGAATGGAATACAGAGCGGTGGAGGGCAGTGGAGCGGAAAGGGAAGAAATGCAATGGAGTGGAATAAACTGGAGTGGAATGGAGGGCAGTAGAGTGGATTCAGTTGAATAGAATGGAATGGAATGGAATGAAATGGAACACAGTGCTTTTGAGTGGAGTTGCGTGGAGGAGAACGGAATGGAATAGAATGGAATGGAATGGAATGGAATCGAAAAGAATGGATTGGACAAAAGTGCAGCAGAGTGCAGTATAGTGGAATGGAGAAGAAAGGAAGTTAGTGGAGTGGAGAGGAATGGAGTGGAATGGAAAGGAATGGAATGGAATGGAATAGAAAGGAGTGGACTCAAATGAAGACGAATAGGAAGGAATGGAATGCAGTGGAGTGGAGAGGAGTGCAGTGGAGAAGAGTGTATTTGAATTGAAAGGAATGGAATGGAATGGATTGGAGTATAGTGGAGTGGACTCTAATGGAAAAGAATGGAATTGAATGGAATGGAATGGAACGGAAAGTAACGGAATGGAATGGAATGCAATGGAATCTAACGGAATGGAATGGATTGGAACGGAATGGAAAGGAAAGAATTAGAATGGAATGGAATGGAATGGAATGGAATGGAATGCATTGGAATGGAATGGAAAGGAAAAAACTGCAGTGGAGTGCAAGGAGTGGAATGGAGAAGAAAGTAAGGGAGTGGAGTGGAGTGGAATGGAGTGCAATGGAATGGAATGGAAAGGAATGGAATGGAATGGAAGAGAATAGAATGGAATGGAAAGGAATGGTACGGAACAGAAAGGAACGGAAGGGAATGCAATGGAATAGAATGGAAAGAAATGGAATGGAAAGGAGTGGCCAGGAATGGAGGCAAATTGGAACGAATGGAATGCAGTGGCGTGGAGAGGACTGGAGTGGAGAAGAATGAATTTCAATGGAATGGAATGGAATGGAATGGAATGGAGTGGAGTGGAATGGAATGGAATGGAATGAAACAGTATGGAACGGAACGGAATAGAATGGAATGAAATGGAAAAAATTTCAGTGGAGTGAGTGGAGTGGAGGGCAGAAGAAAGGAAGGTAGTGGAATGGAGTGTTATGAAGTGGAGTGGAATGGAATGGAATAGCATGGAATGGAAAGGAATGGAATGGAATGGAATGGAGTGGCCAGGAATGGAGGCCAATGGGAAAGAATGGAATGCAGTGGCATGGAGAGGACTGGAGTGGAGAAGAATGAATTTCAATGGAATGGAATGGAATGGAAGGAATGGAATGGAATGGAATGGAATGGAGTGGAATGGAATGGAATGGAATGAAACAGTATAGAATGGAACGGAATAGAATGGAATGAAATGGAAAAAATTTCGGTGGAGTGTAGTGGAGTGGAGGGCAGAAGAAAGGAAGGTAGTGGAATGGAGTGTTATAAAGAGGAGTGGAATGGAATGGAATAGCATGGAATGAAATGGAATGGAATTGAACGGAAAGAAATGGAATTGAACGGAACAGAATACAATGGATTGGAATGGAATGGAATGGAGTTGACTGGAATTCAGGAGAATGGGAAGGAATGGAATACAGTGGAATGGAAAGAAGTGGAGTGGATTAGAATGCACTTGAATTGAATGGACTGGAATGAATTAGAGTTTAAGGAGTGGATTCTAGTAGAAAAGAATGGAATGGAATGGAATGGAATGGAATGGAATGGAATGGAATGGAATGGAATGGAATGGAATGGAAAAAAGGGCTGTGGAGTGTAGTGGAACTGAATGGAGAAGAAAGGAAGGCAGTGGAGTGGAGTGGAATGGAATGGAAAGGAATGGAATGGAATGGAATGGAGTGGAATAGAATGAAATGGATTGGAATGGAATGGAGTGGATTGGAATGTAGGGGAAAGGATAGGAATGGAACGCATATGAGTGGAAAGGAGTGGAGTGGAGAACAGTGGAGTTGAATTGAAAGGTATGGAATGGAATGGGTTGGAATGGAGTTTAGTGGATTCTAGTGGAAAAGAAGGGAATAAAGTGGAATCGAATGGAATGGCATGGAAGGGTATGGAGAAAAGTGCAGTGGAGTTTAGTGGAGTGGAATGGAGAAGAATGGAAGTGGAGTGGAATGGAGTGGAATGGAATGAAACAGAATGGAGTGGACTGGAATAGAGACGAATGGGAAGGAATGGAATGCAGTGGAGTGGAGAGGAGTGGAGTGGAGAAGAGTGGATTTGAATTGAATTGAACGGAATGGAATGGATTGGAGAGGAGTGGAGTGGATTAAAGTGGAAAATAATGGAATGGAATGGAATGCAATGGAATGGAATGGAAAATGAAAAAAGTGTAGTGGAGTGGAATGTAGAAGAAAGCAAGGGAGTGGAGTGGAGTGGAATGGAGTGGAATCGAATGGAATTGAATGGAATCGAATGGAATGGAATGCAGAGGATTGAGGTGGAGTGGATTGGAGTAGAATGAAATGGAATGAAAAGTAATGGAATGCAATGGAACACAATGGAACCGAATTAAAAGGAATGGAAAGGAATGGAATGGAGTGGAGTGGAGTGGAGTGTAATGCAGTGTATTTTAATTGAATGGAATGGAGAGGAGTGGAGTGGAGTGGAGTGGGAAGTAATGGAATGATGTGGAGTGGAGTGGAGAGGAATGGAGGGGAATAGAGTGGATTCATGAGGAATGGAATGGAATGGAACAGAATAGAATGGAATCAAATGCAGTGGACTGGAGTGGAGATGCGTTGAGTGGAATGGAATGTAATAAAAGGGAATGGAATGGAACGGAACGGAATGTATTGGAACAGATCGGAATGGAATGCAATGGATGGAAAGGAATGTAATGGAATGAAAAAAGTGCAGTGGAGTGCAGTGGACTGGAAGGAGAAGAAAAAAGGGAGTGGAGTGGAGTAGAATGGAGTGGAATGGAACGGCATGGAATGGAATGGAATGGAATGGAATGGAATGGAATGGAATGGAATGGAATGGAGTGGTTTGGAATGGAGGCGAATGAGAACGAATGGATTGCAGTGGAGTGGAGTGGAGTGGATTGGAGAAGAGTGGATTTGAATTGAAAGGACGGGAAAGGAATGGTTAGGAGTGGAGTGGATTGGATTCTAGTTGAAAAGAAAGGAATGGAAAAGAAACAATGGAATGGAATTGAAAAAAGTGCAGGTGCATGCAGTGGAGTGGAACTGAGAAGAAAGGAAGGGAGTGGAGTGGAGTAGAATGGAGTGGAATGGAATGGAATTGATTGGAGTGAAGTGGAGAGGAATCTAGTGGAAAAGAATGGGAGGGAATGGAATGGAATGGAATGGAATGGAATGGAATGGAATGGAATGGAATGGAATGGAAAAAAGTGCAGTGGAGTGCAATGGAGAAGAAAGGAAGGGAGTGCAGTAGAGTGTAATGGACTGGAAAGAAATAAAATGGAATTAATGGAATGAAATGGAGTGAACTGGAATGGAGCTGAAAGGAAAGTAATGGAATTCAGTGGAGTGGAGAAGAGTGGAGTGGAGAAGAATGGATTGGAATGAAATGGAATGGAATGTATTGGCGTGGAGTGGAGTGGATTCTGGGCAAAAAGAACGGAATGCAGTGGAAAGGAGTGGAATGGAATGGAATGGAATGGAATGGAATGGAATGAATGGAATATGGAATGGAATGGAATGGAATGGAAAAGGAAGAATGGAATGGAAAAAAGTGCAGTGGAGTGCAGTGGAGTGGAATGGAGAAGAAAGGAAGAGAGTGGAGTTTAGAGGAATGGAGTGGAATGGAATGGAATGGAATGGAATGGAATGGAATGGAATGGAAGGGAATGGAAAAAAGTGCACTGTGGAGTGCAGTGGAGTGGAATGGAGAAGAAAGGAAGGGAGTGGATTGGAGAGGAATGGAATGGAATGGTATGGAATGGAATGGAGTGGAATGCAATGGAATGGAGTGGACTGGTATGAAGGCAAAAGGGAAGGAGTGGAATGCAGTGGAGTGGAGAGGATTGGAGTGGAGAAGAGTGAATTTTAATGGAATGGAATGAAGTGGAATGGAGGGCAGTGGATTCTGGTGGAAAAGAATAGAATGGAATGGAAAAAATTGCAGTGGAGTGTAGTGGAGTGGAAAGGAGTAGGAAGAAAGGGAGTGGAATGGAGTGTTATGGAATGGAATGGAATGGAATGGAATGGAATGGAATGGAATGGAATGGAATCAAATGGAATGGAGGCGAATGGGAAGGAGTGGAATACAGTGGATTGGAGAGGAGTGGAGTGTAGAAGATTGAACTTGAATTGAATGGAATGGAATGCACTTTAGTGTAGTGGAGTGGACTCTAGTGGAAAAGAATGGAATGGAATGGAATGGAATGGAATGGAATGGAATGGAATGGAATGGAATGGAAAAAAGTGCAGTGGAGTGTAGTGGAGTTGAAAGGAGAAGAAAGGAAGGCAGTGGAGTAGAGTGGAATGGATTGGAATGGAATGGAATGGAATGGAATGGAATGGAATGGAATGGAATGGAAAGGAATGGAGTGCACCGCAATGGAGGCAAATGGGAAGAAATGGAATAAAGTGGATTGGAGAGGAGTGGAGTGGAGAAGAGTGGATTTGAATTGAATGGAATGGAATGCAATGCAATGGAATGGAATAGAATGGAAAAAATTGCAGTGGAGTGGAATGGAGAAGAAAAGAAGGGAGTGGATTAGAGTGGAATGGAGTGAAATGGAATGGAATGGAATGGAATGGAATCGACTGGAATGGAGGCGAATGGGAAGGAATGGAATGCAGTGGAGTGGATAGGAGTGGAGTGGAAATGAATGGAGTGCACCGCAATGGAGGCGAATGGCAAGGATTGGAACAAAGTGGATTGGAGAGGATTTGAGTGGAGAAGAGTGGATTTGAATTGAATTGAATGGAATGCAATGCAATGGAATGGAATAGAATGGAAAAAAGTGCAGTGGAGTGCAGTGGAGTGGAATGGAGAAGAAAAGAAGGGAGTGGACTAGAGTGGAATGGAGTGAAATGGAATGGAATGGAATCGACTGGAATGGAGGTGAATGAGAAGGAATGGAATGCAGTGGAGTGGAGAGGAGTGGATTGGAAAAGAGTGGATCTGGAATTGAATGGAATGCAATGCAATGAAATGAAATGGAATGGAATCGAGTGGAGTGGAGTGCAGTGTAGTGGAATTGAATTTTATGGAGAGGAGTGTAGTGGAGTGAAGCAGAATGGGAAGGAATGGAATGGAGTGGAGTAGAGTGGAGTGGAGTGGAATTGAATGGAGGGTAGTAGAGTGGATTCAGATGGAATGGATTGGAATGGTATAGAATGGAATTGAATGGAATGCAGTGGATTGGAAAGGAGATGCATGGAGTGGAATGGAATGGAATGGAATAGAACAAAGGGCGGTGGAGTGCAGCGGAATGGAATGGAGAAGAAAGGAAGGGAGAGGGGAGGAGTGCAATGGAGTGCAAAGGAATGGAATGGAATAGAATGGAGTGGAAAGGTCTGGAATGGAGGCGAATGGGAAATAATGGAATGCAGAGATTGGAGAGGAGTGTAGTGGAGAACAGTGGATTTGAATGGAATGGAATAGAATGGAATGGATTGGAGTGGAGTGTAGTAGATTCTAGTGGAAAGAAAGGGAATGGAATGCAAAGGAATGGAATGGAATGGAATGTGATGGAAAGGAACGGAATGGAATGTATATAAGGACAGTGGATTGCACTGGGGTGGAACGGAGAAGAAAGGAAGAGAATGGAGTGGAGTGGAATGGAGTGGAAAAGAATGCAATGGAATGGAATGGAATAAAATGGAATGGAATTGACTGGACTGGAATGGAGGTGAAAGGGAAGGAATGGAATGAAGTTGAGTGGAGGGGAGTGGAGTGGAGAAGAGTGAATTTGAATGGAATGGAATGGGAAGAAGTGGAGTGGAGTGTAGTGGATTCTAGTGGAAAAGCATGGAATGGAATGGAATGGAACGGAATGGAATGGGATAGAATGGAATGCTATGGAATGAGAAAAGAGCAGTGGAGCCTAATGGAGAACAAAGGAAGGGAGTGGAATGGAGTGTTATAGAGTGGAATGGAATGGAATTGAAATGACTGGAATGGAATACCACGGAATGGAATGGAATGGAAGGGAGTTGAGTGGAATGGAAGCAAAATGGAAGGAATGGAATGCAGTGGATTGGAGCGGAGTGGAGTGGAGAAGAGGGCATTTGAATGGAATGGAATGGAATGGAATGCATTGGAAGGTAGTGGAGTGGATTCTAGTGGAAAAGAATGGAATGGAATGGAATGGAATGGAATGGAAAAAATTACAGTGGAATTTAGAGAAGTTGAATGGAGAAGAAAGGACAGGAGTAGAGAGGAGTGGAATGGCGTGGAATGGAATGGAATGGAATGCAAAGTAATGCACTGGAATGGAGGGGAATGGGAAGGAATGTAATACAGTGGAGTGCAGAGGAGTGGAGTGGAGAAGAGTGGATTTCAATTGAATGGAATGGAATGCAATTGAATGGAATAGAATGGAGTGGAAAAAACTGCAGTGGATTGCAGTGTAGTGGAATGGAGAAGAAAAGAAGGGAGTGGAGTGCAGTGGAATGGAGTGAAAAGGAATGGCATGGAATGGGATGGAATGGATGGAATGGAATGGAATGGAATGGAATGGAATGGAATGGAATGGGATGGAATGGAATGGAAAAAATTACAGTGGAGTGTAGAGGAGTTGAATGGAGAAGAAAGGACAGGTGTGGAGAGGAGTGGAATGGTGTGGAATGGAATGGAATGGAATGCAAAGTAATGCACTGGAATCGAGGGGAATGGGAAGGAATGGAATACAGTGGAGTGGAGAGGAGTGGAGTGGAGAAGAGTGGATTTCAATTGAATGGAATGGAATGCAATCGAATGGAATAGAATGGAGTGGAAAAAACTGCAGTGGATTGCAGTGTAGTGGAATGGAGAAGAAAAGAAGGGAGTGGAGTGCAGTGGAATGGAGTGAGAAGGAATGGCATGGAATGGAATGGAATGGAATGGAATGGAATGGAATGGAATGGACTCGAATTGGAAGGAAAGAAATGCAGTGAAGTGGAGAGGAGTGGAGTGGAGAAGAGTGGATTTGAATTGAAAGAATGCATTGGAATCGAATGGAGTGGAGTGAAGGGGAGTGGATTCTAGGGGAAAGAATGTAATGTAATGTAATGTAGGGGAATGGAATGAAATAGAATGGAATGGATTGTAATGGAATGGAAAGGAATGAAATGGAATGGAATGGAATCGATGGTATTGGAATGAAGGCTAATAGGAAGGAAGGGAATGCAGTGGAGTGGAGAGGAGTGGAGTGGAAAACAGTGGATTTGAATTGAATGGAAAGGAATGCAATGGAATGTGAAGGAATGGAATGCAATGCAGTGGAGTGGAGTGGAGTGGAATGGAGAAGCATGGAGTGGAATGGAGAAGCCTGGAATGGAACGGAAAGTAATGGAGTGGAATTGAATACAATGAAATGGAATGGAATGGAGTGGAGTGCAGTTTATTGGAAATGAATGGAATGGAGAGGAGTGTGGTGGATTGGAGTGGAATGGGAAGGAATGAAATGGAGTGGAGTGGAGTGGGTGGAATGGAGGGGAGTAGGTTGGATTCAGGTGGAATGGAATGGACTGTAATGGGATGCAGTGGATTGGAGTGGAGTTGCGTGGAGGGGAATGGAATGGAATGGAATGGAATGGAATGGAATGGAATGGAATGGAATGGAATGGATTGAAATGGAATGGAATGGAAGGGATAGGAATGGAATGGAAAAATGTGCAGTGGAGTGTTGTGGAGTGGAACGGAGAAGAAAAGAAGGGAGAGAAGTTGAGTGGAATGGAGTGGAATGGAATGGAATGGAAGGGAATGGAATAGAATGGAATGGAATGGAGTGGATTGGAAAGAAGGCGAATTGCAAGGAATGGAATGCAGTGGTATGGAGAGGAGTGGAGTGCAGAAGAGTGAATTTGAATTGAATGGAATGGAAAGGAATGGATTGGAATAGAATGGAATGGAATGGAGTGGATTGGAAAGAAGGCGAATTGCAAGGAATGGAATGCAGTGGTATGGAGAGGAGTGGAGTGCAGAAGAGTGAATTTGAATTGAATGGAATGGAAAGGAATGGATTGGAGTTGATTGGATTCTAGTATAAAAGAATGGAATGGAATGGAATGGAATGGAATGGACTGGAATGGAATGGAATGGAATGGAATGGACTGGAATGGAGTCAATTGGGAAGGAATGGAATGCGGTGGAGTGCAGAGGAGGGGAGTGCAGAAGAGTGGATTTGAATTCAATGGAATTGAAAGGAATGAATTGGAGTCTATTGGATTCTAGTATAAAAGAATGAAATGGAATGGAATGGAATGGAATGGACTGGAATGGAGTCGATTGGGAAGGTATGGAATGCGGTGGAGTGCAGAGGAGGGGAGTGGAGAAGAGTGGATTTGAATTCAATGGAATGGAATGAAATGGAATGGGATGGAATGGAATGTAATGCAGTGGACTGGAGTGGAGTGGATTGGAGTACACTGGAAAGGAATGGAAAGTAATGGAGTGGAAAGGAATGCAATGGAACAGAATGAAAAGGAACGGAATGGAATGGAGTGGAGTGCAGTGTATTTGAAATGAATGGAATGGAGGGGAGTGTAGTGGAGAGGACTGGAATGGGAAGGAATGGAATGCAGTAGTCTGGAGAGAAGTGGAGTGGACAAGGGTAGATTTGAATTGAATGGAATGGAATGGAATGGACTGGATTGGAGTGGAGTGGATTCTAGTGAAAAGAATGGATTTAAATGGAATAGAATGGAATGGAATGGAATGAAAGGGAAGGAATGGAATTGATTGGAATGGAATGGATTGGAATGGAAAGGATGGAATGGAGTGGAATGGAATGGAATGGAATGGAAAGGAATGGAATGGAGTGGAATGGAATGGAATGGAATGGAAAGGAATGGAATGGAGTGGAATGGAATGGAATGGAATCGAATGGAATGGAAAGGAATGGAATGGAAAAGAATGGAATAGAATCGAAAAAAGTGAAGTAGAGGGCAGTGGAGAGGAGTGGAGAAGAAAAGAAGGGAGTGGTGTGGAGTGGAACATAGTGGAATGGAATGGAATGGAATGGAATGGAATGGAATGGAATGGAATGGAGTGGATAGAAACGGAGGCGAAGGGGAAGGAATGGAATGCAGTGTTCTGGAGAGGAGTGTAGTGCAGAGGAGTGGATTTGAATTGAGTAGAATGGAAAGGAATCTATTTGAGTGGAGTGGAGTGGATTCCAGTGGAAAAGAATGGAAAGCAATGGAATGGAATGCAAGGGAATGGAATGGAATGGAATGGAAAAAAGTACATTGGAGTGCAGTGGATAGGCCCGGAGATGAAAGGAAGGGAGTGGAGTGGAGTGGAATGGAGTGGAATGGAATGTGATGAAATGGAATGGACTGGAAAGGAATGGAAAGGAATGGAGGGGATTGGAATAGAAGCGAATGGGAAGGAAAGGAATGCAGTGGTGTGAAGAGGAGTGGAGTGCAGAAGAGTCAATTTGAACTGAATGAAATGGAATGGAACGGAATTAATGGAAAAAAGCGAATTGGAGTTTATTGGAGTGGAATGGAGAAGAAAGGAATGCAGTGGAATGGTGTGGAATGGAGCGGAGTGGAATGGAATGGAATGGAATGGAACAGTGTGGACTTGAAGGGAGGCGAATGGGAAGGAATGGATTGCAGTAGAGTGGAGAGGAGTGGAGTGGAGAAGATTGGATAAGAATTGAATGGAATGGAATGGATTGGAGTGGAGTGGAGTGGATTATCTTGGAAAAGAATGGGATGGAATGAAATGGAATGGAATGGAATGGAATGGAGTAAACTGGAATGGAGGCGAATTGGAAGGAACGGAATACAGTGGATTGGAGAGGAGTGGAGTTGGGTAGAGTGCATTTGAATGGAATGGAATGCATTGGAGTGCAGTGGAGTGGATTCTAGTGGAAAAGAAAGAATGGAATGGAATGGAATGGAAAGGAATGGAATGGAATGGAAAAGAGTGCAGTGGATTGTAGTGAAGTTGAAAGGAGAAGAAAGGAAGGGAGTGGAGTGGACTGGAATTAAGTGGAATGGAATGGAAAGGAATGGAATGGAATATAGTGCACTGGAATGGAAGCGAATGGTAAGGAATGGAATACAGTGGAGTGGAGAGGAGTGGAGGGCAGTAGAGGGATTTCAATTGAAATGAATGGAATGCAATGGAATGGAATGGAAGGGAATAGATTGGAGTGGATTGCAGTGAAGTGGAATTGAATGGTATGGAGAGGTGTGGAGAGGAGTGGAGTGGAATGCAAAGTAATGGAATGGAGTGGAGTGGACTGGAGTGGAGGGTAGTAGAGGGGAATCAGGTGAAAGGGATTGGAATATAAAAGAATGGAATGGAATGGAATCCAGTGGATTGGAATCAAGTTGTGTGGATTGGAATGGAATGCAATGGAATGGAATGGAAGGGAATGGAATGGAATGGAAAAAGGGCAGTGGAGTGTAGTGGAGTGGAATGGAGAAGAAAGGAAGGGAGAGGCGTGGAGTGGAATGGAGTGGAATGGAATGGAATGGAATGGAACCGTGAAAAAAAATGTGAGGTGACATTTTACCTCTGCAATCCTGTCAGGGTGACAATTTGAGATCTTGTTGAAAAAAGGAATAGAAGAGAATAGGGTGGAAAAGAATGGAATTGAATGGAATGGAATGGAATGGAATGGAATGGAATAGAAAGGAATGGAGTGCTATGGAAAAGAATGGAATGGAATGGAATGGAATGGAATGGAATGGAATGGAATGGAATGGAATGGAATGGAATGGAATGGAATGGAATGGAATGGAGTGGAATGGAACGATGAAATAAAATGTGAGCTTACATTGTGCCATTGCAATCCAGCCTGGGTGACAGATTGAGAACTTGTTGAAAGAAAGGAATAGAATAGAATAGTGTGGAATGGAATGGAATGGAAAAGAATGGAATGGAATGGAAAGGATCGGAATGGAGTGCAATGGAACGGAATGGAACAGAATGGAATGACATTGAATACAACGGAGTGGAATGGAATGGAATGGAATGGAGTGCTATGGAAGAGAATGGAACAGAATGGAACGGAATGAAACGGAATGGAACGGAATGGAACGGAATGGAACGGAATGGAATGGAATGGAATGGAATGGAATGGAATGGAATGGAATGGAACGGTGAAATAAAATGTGAGCTAACATTGTGCCACTGCAATCCAGCCTGGGTGACAGATTGAGAACTTGTTGAAAGAAAGGAATAGAATACAATAGTGTGCAATGGAATGGAATGGAATGGAATAGAATGGAATGGAATGGAAAGGATCAGAATGGAGTGCAACAGAACGGAATGGAACGTAATAGAATGACATTGAATAGAACGGAGTGGAATGGAATGGAATGGAATGGAATGGAATGCAATGGAATGGTGAAATAAAATGTGAGCTGATATTGTGCTACTACAATCCAAATAGCGTGACAGATTGAGAACTTGTTGAAAGAAAGTAACAGAATTGAATAGTGTGGAATGGAATGGAATGGAATGGAATGGAATGGAATGGAATGGAGTGGAATGGAATGGAATGGAATGGAATGGAATCTAATGGAGTGGAGTGGAGTGGAGTGCAGTGTAATGGAGTGGATTGCAGTGGAGTAGAGTGGAATGGAAAGGAATGGAGTGTAATGGAATGGAATGGAAAGGAACGCAATGAAATGGAATGGAATGGAATAGAATGGATTGGAATGGAATGGAAAGGAATGGAATGAAATGGAGCAAAATGGAATGGAATGGAATGGAATGGAATGGAATGGAATGGAATGGAATGGAATGGAATGGAATGGAGTGGAATGGGATAGGTTGGGAAGTAATGGAATGAAATGGAATGGAATGGAGTGCAATGTAATGTAATGGAATGGAATGGAATGAGAAATGGAATGGAATGGTATGGGATGGAATGGAATGGAATGGAATGGAAGGACAAAATAAAATGCGAAGTGAACTTTCACCACTGCAATCCAGCAAGGGTGGCAGATTGAGAACTTGTTGAAAGAAAGGAACAGACTAGAATAGTCTGGAATCGAATGGAATGGAATGCAATGGATATAAATGGACTGCAGTGGAGTGGAGAAGATTGGAGTGGAGTGGAGTGGAATGGAATAGAATGGAGGGTAATGGAATGGATTGAAACGGAATTGAAAGAAAAGGAATGGAATGGAACAGAAGGGAACGGAACGGAATGGAAAGCAATGGAGTGCAATTGAACGGAATGGAACGACATGGACTGGAATGGAATGGAATGGAATGGAATGGAATGGAATGGAATGGAATAGATCATTGAAACAAAACGTGAGATGACATTTTGCCACTGCAATCCAGCCATGGTGATAGATTGAAAGCTTGTTGAAATAAAGGTATAGAATAGAATAGTGTGGAGTGGATTGGAAAGGAATTGAATGGAATTGAATGGAATGGAACGGAATGGATAGGAAAGGAATGGAATGGAATGGAATGGAACTGAATGGAATGGAATACAATGGAATCGAATGGAAATCAATGAAATGAAGGGGAATGGAATGGAATGAAATGGAATGGAACAAAATGGAATGGGATGGAATGGAATGGAACGGTGAAATAAAATGAGAGCTGACACTGTGCCACTGCAATCCAGACAGGGTGACAGATAGAGAACTTGTTGAAAGAAAGGAATAGAATAGAATATTGTGGAATGGATTGGAATGGATTGGAATGGAATGGAATGGAATGGAATGGAATGGAATGGAATGGAACGGAACATAATGGAATGGAATGGATTGGAAGGAAATGGAATGGAATGGAATGGAATGCAATGGAAAGCAATGGAATGGAAAGGAATGCAGTGGAATGGAATGGAATGCAATGGAATGTAGTGAAATGGAACGGAATGGAAAAAAACGGAATGGAATTTAATGGAATGGAATGGAATGGAATGGAATGGAATGGAATGGTGAAATAAAATATGAGCAGACATTGTGCCACTTCAATCCAGCCAGGGTGACAGATTGAAAACTTGTTTAAAGAAAGGAATTGAATAGAATAGTGTGGAATGGAATAAAATGGAATGGAATGGAGTGGAGTGCAGTTCAATGGAGTGGAGTGGAATGGCATGGAGTAAAATGGAATGGAATTGAGTGGAGTGCAGTTCAATGGAGTGGAGTGGAATGGCGTGGAGTGAAATGGAATGGAATGGAATGGAATGGAATGGATTGCAATGGAATGGAATGGAATAAAATGGAATGAAATGGAGCAGAAAAGAATAGAATGGAATGGAAAGGAATGGAATGGAATGGAATGGAATGGAATGGAATGGAATGGAATGGTTTGCAATGGAATGGAATGGAATGAAATGGAATGGAATGGAATGGTGTGCAATGGAATGGAATGGAACGGAATGGAATGAAATGGAATGGAATGGAATGAAATGCAATGGAATGGAATGGAATGGAACCGTGAAATAAAATGTGATCTGACATTGTGCTAAAGCAGTCCAGCCACTGTGACAGATTGAGAACTTGCTGAAAGAAAGGAATGGAAAAGAATAGTGTGGAATGGAATGGAATGGAATGGAATGGAACGAAATGGAATGGAATGTAAAGGAATGGAACGGTATGGCATGGAATGGAATAGAATGGAATGGTATGGAATGGAATGGAATATAATGGAATGGAATGGAATGGAATGGAATGGAAGGGAATGGAATGGAATGCAATGGAATGAAACAGGATGGGTTGGGAAGGAACGGTTTGGAATTCAATGGAATGGAATGGAGTACAATGGAACGGAATGGAATGGAATGGAACGAAATGGAATGGAAAGGAATGGAATGGGATGGGATGGAATGGGATGGGATGGGATGGAATGGGATGGAATGGATTGGAATGGAATGGAATGGAATGGAATAATGGTGAAATAAAAAGTAATCTGACATTGTGCCACTGCAATCCAGCCATGATGACAGATTGAGAACTTGTTGAAAGAAAGCAATAGAATAGAATAGTGCAAATAGAATGGAATGGAAGGGAAGGGAATGGAATGGAATGGCATGGAATGCAAAGGAACGGAATGGAACGGAATGGAATGGAATGGAATGGAACGGAGTGGAATGGAATGAAATGGAATGGAATGGACTGGAATGGAATGGAATGGAATGGAACGGAATGGAATGGAACAGAATGGTGAAATAAAATGTTAGCTGACATTGTGCCACTGTAATCCAACCAGGGTGACAGATTGAGAACTTGTTGAAAGAAAGGAATAGAAAAGAATAGTGTGGAATGCAATAGAATGGAATGCAATGGATTTGAGTGGAGTGGAGTGGAGTGGAGTGGAGTGGATTGGAGTGGAGTGGAGTGGAATGGAATGGAATGGAAGGTAATGGAATGGAATGGAATGGAATGGAACGGAAAGGAACAAAATAGAATGGAATGGAACAGAATGGAACGGAACAGAAAAGAAAGGAATGGAATGGAATGGAATGGAATGGAATGGAAAGGAATGGACGGCAATGGAACAGAAAGGAACGGAATGGAAAGAAATGGAATGGAATGGCACGGAACGGAACGGCACAGAACGGAACGGAATGGAATGGAAAGGTGTGAAATGGAACAGAAGGAAACGGAATGTAACGAAATGGAATGGAATGGATTGGAATGGTGAAATAAAATGTGAGCTGACATTGTGACACTGTAATCCAGGCAGGGTGACAGATTGAGAACTTGTTGAAAGATAGGTATAGAAAAGAATAGTTTGGAATGGAATGGAATGGAATGGATTGGATCGGAACTGTACTGAATGGAACGGAATGGAATGGAGTGCTATGGAATGGAATAGACCGAAATGGAATGGAATGGAACAGAACGGAGAAGAACGGAATGGTGAAATAAAATATGAGCTGACATTGTGCCAATGCAATCCAGCCATGGTGACAGACTGAGAAATTGTTGAAAGAAAGGAATAGAATAGAATAGTATGGAATGGAATAGAAAGGAATGGAATGGAAATGAATGGAATGGAATGGAACGGATTGGAACGGAATTGAATGGAATGTAACGGAATGGAACAAAATGGAATGGAACGGAATGGAACGAAAAGGAATGGAATGGAATGGAAAGGAATGGAATGGAATGGAATGGTGAAATAAACTGTGAGCAGACATTGTGCCACTGCAATCCAGCCAGGGTGAAAAATTGAGAAATTGCAGAAAGAAATGTATAGAATAGAATAGAGAGGAAAGGAAAGTAATAGAATGGAATGGAATGGAAGGGAATGGAATGGAATTTAATTTTACGGAATGGAGTACAATGGAATTTTAATGGAATGGAATGGAATGGAATGGAATGGAATGGAATGGATTGCAATGGAATGGAATGGAATAAAATGGAATGAAATGGAGCGGAAAAGAATAGAATGGAATGGAAAGGAATGGAATGGAATGGAATGGAATGGAATGGTGTGCAATGGAACGGAATGGAATGAAATGGAATGGAATGGAATGGTGTGCAATGGAATGGAATGGAACGGAATGGAATGAAATGGAATGGAATGGAATGAAATGCAATGGAATGGAATGGAATGGAACCGTGAAATAAAATGTGATCTGACATTGTGCTAAAGCAGTCCAGCCACTGTGACAGATTGAGAACTTGCTGAAAGAAAGGAATGGAAAAGAATAGAGTGGAATGGAATGGAATGGAATGGAATGGAACGGAATGGAATGGAATGTAAAGGAATGGAACGGTATGGCATGGAATGGAATAGAATGGAATGGTATGGCATGGAATGGAATATAATGGAATGGAATGGAATGGAATGGAAGGGAATGGAATGGAATGCAATGGAATGAAACAGGATGGGTTGGGAAGGAACGGTTTGGAATTCAATGGAATGGAATGGAGTACAATGGAACGGAATGGAATGGAATGGAACGAAATGGAATGGAAAGGAATGGAATGGGATGGGATGGAATGGGATGGAATGGATTGGAATGGAATGGAATGGAATGGAATAATGGTGAAATAAAAAGTAATCTGACATTGTGCCACTGCAATCCAGCCATGATGACAGATTGAGAACTTGTTGAAAGAAAGCAATAGAATAGAATAGTGCAAATAGAATGGAATGGAAGGGAAGGGAATGGAATGGAATGGCATGGAATGCAAAGGAACGGAATGGAACGGAATGGAATGAAATGGAATGGAACGGAGTGGAATGGAATGAAATGGAATGGAATGGAGTGGAATGGAATGGAATGGAATGGAACGGAATGGAATGGAACAGAATGGTGAAATAAAATGTTAGCTGACATTGTGCCACTGTAATCCAGCCAGGGTGACAGATTGAGAACTTGTTGAAAGAAAGGAATAGAAAAGAATAGTGTGGAATGCAATAGAATGGAATGCAATGGATTTGAGTGGAGTGGAGTGGAGTGGAGTGGAGTGGATTGGAGTGGAGTGGAGTGGAATGGAATGGAATGGAAGGTAATGGAATGGAATGGAATGGAACGGAAAGGAACAAAATAGAATGGAATGGAAAAGAATGGAAAGGAACAGAAAAGAAAGGAATGGAATGGAATGGAATGGAATGGAATGGAATGGAATGGAAAGGAAAGGAATGGACGGCAATGGAACAGAAAGGAACGGAATGGAAAGAAATGGAATGGAATGGCACGGAACGGAACGGCACAGAACGGAACGGAATGGAATGGAAAGGTGTGAAATGGAACAGAAGGAAACGGAATGTAACGAAATGGAATGGAATGGATTGGAATGGTGAAATAAAATGTGAGCTGACATTGTGACACTGTAATCCAGCCAGGGTGACAGATTGAGAAATTGTTGAAAGAAAGGTATAGAAAAGAATAGTTTGGAATGGAATGGAAAGGAATGGAGTGGATCGGAACAGTACTGAATGGAACGGAATGGAATGGAGTGCTATGGAATGGAATAGACCGAAATGGAATGGAATGGAACAGAACGGAGAAGAACGGAATGGTGAAATAAAATATGAGCTGACATTGTGCCAATGCAATCCAGCCATGGTGACAGACTGAGAAATTGTTGAAAGAAAGGAATAGAATAGAATAGTATGGAATGGAATAGAAAGGAATGGAATGGAACAGAATGGAATGGAATGGAACGGATTGGAACGGAATTGCATGGAATGTAACGGAATGGAACAAAATGGAATGGAACGGAATGGAACGAAAAGGAATGGAATGGAATGGAACAGAATGTAATGGAATGGAATGGTGAAATAAACTGTGAGCAGACATTGTGCCACTGCAATCCAGCCAGGGTGAAAAATTGAGAAATTGCAGAAAGAAATGTATAGAATAGAATAGAGAGGAAAGGAAAGTAATAGAATGGAATGGAATGGAAGGGAATGGAATGGAATTTAATTTTATGGAATGGAGTACAATGGAATTTTAATGGAATGGAATGGAATGGAATGGAATGGAATGGAATGGAATGGAATGGATTGCAATGGAATGGAATGGAATAAAATGGAATGAAATGGAGCGGAAAAGAATAGAATGGAATGGAAAGGAATGGAATGGAATGGTGTGCAATGGAACGGAATGGAATGAAATGGAATGGAATGGAATGGTGTGCAATGGAATGGAATGGAATGGAATGGAATGGAACGGAATGGAATGAAATGGAATGGAATGGAATGAAATGCAATGGAATGGAATGGAATGGAACCGTGAAATAAAATGTGATCTGACATTGTGCTAAAGCAGTCCAGCCACTGTGACAGATTGAGAACTTGCTGAAAGAAAGGAATGGAAAAGAATAGTGTGGAATGGAATGGAATGGAATGGAATGGAACGGAATGGAATGGAATGTAAAGGAATGGAACGGTATGGCATGGAATGGAATTGAATGGAATGGTATGGCATGGAATGGAATATAATGGAATGGAATGGAAGGGAATGGAATGGAATGGAAGGGAATGGAATGGAATGCAATGGAATGAAACAGGATGGGTTGGGAAGGAACGGTTTGGAATTCAATGGAATGGAATGGAGTACAATGGAACGGAATGGAATGGAATGGAATGTAATGGAATGGAAAGGAATGGAATGGGATGGGATGGAATGGGATGGAATGGATTGGAATGGAATGGAATGGAATGGAATAATGGTGAAATAAAAAGTAATCTGACATTGTGCCACTGCAATCCAGCCATGATGACAGATTGAGAACTTGTTGAAAGAAAGCAATAGAATAGAATAGTGCAAATAGAATGGAATGGAAGGGAAGGGAATGGAATGGAATGGCATGGAATGCAAAGGAACGGAATGGAACGGAATGGAATGAAATGGAATGGAACGGAGTGGAATGGAATGAAATGGAATGGAATGGAGTGGAATGGAATGGAATGGAATGGAACGGAATGGAATGGAACAGAATGGTGAAATAAAATGTTAGCTGACATTGTGCCACTGTAATCCAGCCAGGGTGACAGATTGAGAACTTGTTGAAAGAAAGGAATAGAAAAGAATAGTGTGGAATGCAATAGAATGGAATGCAATGGATTTGAGTGGAGTGGAGTGGAGTGGAGTGGAGTGGATTGGAGTGGAGTGGAGTGGAATGGAATGGAATGGAAGGTAATGGAATGGAATGGAATGGAACGGAAAGGAACAAAATAGAATGGAATGGAACAGAATGGAACGGAACAGAAAAGAAAGGAATGGAATGGAATGGAATGGAATGGAATGGAATGGAATGGAAAGGAAAGGAATGGACGGCAATGGAACAGAAAGGAACGGAATGGAAAGAAATGGAATGGAATGGCAGGGAACGGAACGGCACAGAACGGAACGGAATGGAATGGAAAGGTGTGAAATGGAACAGAAGGAAACGGAATGTAACGAAATGGAATGGAATGGATTGGAATGGTGAAATAAAATGTGAGCTGACATTGTGACACTGTAATCCAGGCAGGGTGACAGATTGAGAACTTGTTGAAAGATAGGTATAGAAAAGAATAGTTTGGAATGGAATGGAAAGGAATGGAGTGGATCGGAACAGTACTGAATGGAACGGAATGGAATGGAGTGCTATGGAATGGAATAGACCGAAATGGAATGGAATGGAACAGAACGGAGAAGAACGGAATGGTGAAATAAAATATGAGCTGACATTGTGCCAATGCAATCCAGCCATGGTGACAGACTGAGAAATTGTTGAAAGAAAGGAATAGAATAGAATAGTATGGAATGGAATAGAAAGGAATGGAATGGAACAGAATGGAATGGAATGGAACGGATTGGAACGGAATTGCATGGAATGTAACGGAATGGAACAAAATGGAATGGAACGGAATGGAACGAAAAGGAATGGAATGGAATGGAACAGAATGTAATGGAATGGAATGGTGAAATAAACTGTGAGCAGACATTGTGCCACTGCAATCCAGCCAGGGTGAAAAATTGAGAAATTGCAGAAAGAAATGTATAGAATAGAATAGAGAGGAAAGGAAAGTAATAGAATGGAATGAATGGAAGGGAATGGAATGGAATTTAATTTTATGGAATGGAGTACAATGGAATTTTAATGGAATGGAATGGAATGGAATGGAATGGAATGGAATGGAATGGATTGCAATGGAATGGAATGGAATAAAATGGAATGAAATGGAGCGGAAAAGAATAGAATGGAATGGAAAGGAATGGAATGGAATGGAATGGAATGGTGTGCAATGGAACGGAATGGAATGAAATGGAATGGAATGGAATGGTGTGCAATGGAATGGAATGGAATGGAATGGAATGGAACGGAATGGAATGAAATGGAATGGAATGGAATGAAATGCAATGGAATGGAATGGAATGGAACCGTGAAATAAAATGTGATCTGACATTGTGCTAAAGCAGTCCAGCCACTGTGACAGATTGAGAACTTGCTGAAAGAAAGGAATGGAAAAGAATAGTGTGGAATGGAATGGAATGGAATGGAATGGAACGGAATGGAATGGAATGTAAAGGAATGGAACGGTATGGCATGGAATGGAATAGAATGGAATGGTATGGCATGGAATGGAATATAATGGAATGGAATGGAAGGGAATGGAATGGAAGGGAATGGAATGGAATGCAATGGAATGAAACAGGATGGGTTGGGAAGGAACGGTTTGGAATTCAATGGAATGCAATGGAGTACAATGGAACGGAATGGAATGGAATGGAACGAAATGGAATGGAATGGAACGAAATGGAATGGAAAGGAATGGAATGGGATGGGATGGAATGGGATGGAATGGATTGGAATGGAATGGAATGGAATAATGGTGAAATAAAAAGTAATCTGACATTGTGCCACTGCAATCCAGCCATGATGACAGATTGAGAACTTGTTGAAAGAAAGCAATAGAATAGAATAGTGCAAATAGAATGGAATGGAAGGGAAGGGAATGGAATGGAATGGCATGGAATGCAAAGGAACGGAATGGAAAGGAATGGAATGAAATGGAATGGAACGGAGTGGAATGGAATGAAATGGAATGGAACGGAGTGGAATGGAATGGAATGGAATGGAACGGAATGGAATGGAATGGAATGGAACGGAATGGAATGGAACAGAATGGTGAAATAAAATGTTAGCTGACATTGTGCCACTGTAATCCAGCCAGGGTGACAGATTGAGAACTTGTTGAAAGAAAGGAATAGAAAAGAATAGTGTGGAATGCAATAGAATGGAATGCAATGGATTTGAGTGGAGTGGAGTGGAGTGGATTGGAGTGGATTGGAGTGGACTGGAGTGGAATGGAATGGAATGGAGGGTAATGGAATGGAATGGAATGGAACGGAAAGGAACAAAATAGAATGGAATGGAACAGAATGGAACGGAACAGAAAAGAAAGGAATGGAATGGAATGGAATGGAATGGAATGGAATGGAATGGAAAGGAATGGACGGCAATGGAACAGAAAGGAAAGGAATGGAAAGAAATGGAATGGAATGGCACGGAACGGAACGGCACAGAACGGAACGGAATGGAATGGAAAGGTGTGAAATGGAACAGAAGGAAACGGAATGTAACGAAATGGAATGGAATGGATTGGAATGGTGAAATAAAATGTGAGCTGACATTGTGACACTGTAATCCAGGCAGGGTGACAGATTGAGAACTTGTTGAAAGATAGGTATAGAAAGAATAGTTTGGAATGGAATGGAAAGGAATGGAGTGGATCGGAACAGTACTGAATGGAACGGAATGGAATGGAGTGCTATGGAATGGAATAGACCAAAATGGAATGGAATGGAACAGAACGGAGAAGAACGGAATGGTGAAATAAAATATGAGCTGACATTGTGCCAATGCAATCCAGCCATGGTGACAGACTGAGAAATTGTTGAAAGAAAGGAATAGAATAGAATAGTATGGAATGGAATAGAAAGGAATGGAATGGAATAGAATTGAATGGAATGGAACGGATTGGAACGGAATTGCATGGAATGTAACGGAATGGAACAAAATGGAATGGAACGGAATGGAACGAAAAGGAATGGAATGGAATGGAACGGAATGTAATGGAATGGAATGGTGAAATAAACTGTGAGCAGACATTGTGCCACTGCAATCCAGCCAGGGTGAAAAATTGAGAAATTGCAGAAAGAAATGTATAGAATAGAATAGAGAGGAAAGGAAAGTAATAGAATGGAATGGAATGGAAGGGAATGGAATGGAATTTAATTTTACAGAATGGAGTACAATGGAATTTTAATGGAATAGAATGGAATGGAATGGAATGGAATGGAATGGAATGGAACGATGAAATAAAATGTGAGCTTACATTGCGCCATTGCAATCCAGCCTGGGTGACAGATTGAGAACTTGTTGAAAGAAAGGAATAGAATAGAATAGTGTGGAATGGAATGGAATGGAATAGAATGGAATGGAATGGAAAGGATCGGAATGGAGTGCAATGGAACGGAGTGGAACAGAATGGAATGACATTGAATACAACGGAGTGGAATGGAATGGAATGGAATGGAGTGCTATGGAACAGAATGGAACAGAATGGAACGGAATGAAAAGGAATGGAACGGAATGGAACGGAATGGAATGGAATGGAATGGAATGGAGTGGAATGGAATGGAATGGAATGGAATGGAATGGAATGGAATGGAGTGGAATGGAATGGAATTGAGTGGAATGGAATGGAACGGTGAAATAAAATGTGACCTTATATTGTGCCACTGCAATCCAGCCTGGGTGACAGATTGAGAACTTGTTGAAAGAAAGTAATAGAATACAATAGTGTGCAATGGAATGGAATGGAATAGAAAGGAATGGAATGGAAAGGATCGGAATGGAGTGCAATGGAACAGAATGGAACGTAATAGAATGACATTGAATAGAACGGAGTGGAATGGAATGGAATGGTGAAATAAAATGTGAGCTGACATTGTGCCACTACAATCCAAATAGTGTGACAGATTGAGAACTTGTTGAAACAAAGTAACAGAATTGAATAGTGTGGAATGGAATGGAATGGAATGGAATGGAATGGAATGGAATCTAATGGAGTGGAGTGGAGTGTAATGGAGTGGATTGCAGTGGAGTAGAGTGGAATGGAAAGGAATGGAGTGTAATGGAATGAAATGGAAAGGAACGCAATAAAATGGAATGGAATGGAATAGAATGGAATGGAATGGAATGGAAAGGACTGGAACGAAATGGAACGAAATGGAATGGAATGGAATGGAATGGCATGGAATGGAATGGGATGGGTTGGGAAGTAATGGAATGGAATGGAATGGAATGGAGTGCAATGTAATGTAATGGAATGGAATGGAATGAAATGGAATGGAATGGTATGGGATGGGATGGAATGGAATGGAAGGACAAAATAAAATGCGAGCTAAACTTTTGCCACTGCAATCCAGCCAGGGTGGCAGATTGAGAACTTGTTGAAAGAAAGGAACAGACTAGAATAGTCTGGAATCGAATGGAATGGAATGCAATGGATTTAAATGGACTGCAGTGGAGTGGAGAAGATTGGAGTGGAGTGGAGTGGAATGGAATAGAATGGAGGGTAATGGAATGGATTGAAACGGAATTGAAAGAAAAGGAATGGAATGGAACAGAAGGGAATGGAACGGAATGGAAAGCAATGGAGTGCAATTGAACGGAATGGAACAACATGGACTGGAATGGAATGGAATGGAATAGAAAGGAATGGAATGGAATGGAATGGAATGGAATGTAATGTAATGGAATGGAGTAGAACATTGAAATAAAACGTGAGATGACATTCTGCCACTGCAATCCAGCCATGGTGATAGATTGAAAGCTTGTTGAAATAAAGGTATAGAATAGAATAGTGTGGAATGGATTGGAATGGAATAGAATGGAATTGAATGGAATGGAATGGAATGGATCGGAACGGAATGGAATGGAATGGAATGGAACTGAATGGAACGGAATAGAACGGAATCCAACGGAATTCAATGAAATGAAGGGGAATGGAATGGAATGAAATGGAATGGAACAAAATGGAATGGTATGGAATGGAATGGAACGGTGAAATAAAATGAGAGCTGACACTGTGCCACTGCAATCCAGACAGGGTGACAGATTGAGAACTTGTTGAAAGAAAGGAATAGAATAGAATATTGTGGAATGGATTGGAACGGAACGGAATGGAATGGAATGGAATGGAATGGAATGGAATGGAATGGAATGGAACGGAACGGAACATAATGGAATGGAATGGATTGGAAGGAAATGGAATGGAATGGAATGGAATGCAATGGAAAGCAATGGAATGGAATGGAATGCAGTGGAATGGAATGGAATGCAATGGAATGTAGTGCAATGGAACGGAATGGAAAAAAACGGAATGGAATTTAATGGAATGGAATGGAATGGAATAGAATGGAATGGTGAAATAAAATATGAGCAGACATTGTGCCACTTCAATCCAGCCAGGGTGACAGATTGAAAACTTGTCTAAAGAAAGGAATTGAATAGAATAGTGTGGAATGGAATAAAATAGAATGGAATGGAGTGGAGTGCAGTTCAGTGGAGTGGAGTGGAATGGCGTGGAGTGCAATGGAATGGAATGGAATGGAATGGAATAAAATGGAATGAAATGGAAGGGAAAAGAATGGATTGGAATGGAATGGAATGGAATGGAATGGAATGGAATGGTGTGCAATGGAACGGAATGGAATGAAATGGAATGGAATGGAATGGTGTGCAATGGAATGGAATGGAATGGAATGGAATGAAATGGAATGGAATGGAATGAAATGCAATGGATGGAATGGAATGGAACCGTGAAATATAATGTGATCTGACATTGTGCTAAAGCAGTCCAGCCACTGTGACAGATTGAGAACTTGCTGAAAGAAAGGAATGGAACAGAATAGTGTGGATTGGAATGGAATGGAATGGAACGGAATGGAATGGAATGGAACGGAATTGAATGGAATGCAATGGAATGGAACGTAATGGAATAGAATGCAAAGGAATGGAACGGTATGGCATGGAATGGAATAGAATGGAATGGTATGGCATGGAATGGAATATAATGGAATGGAATGGAATGGAATGGAAGCGAATGGAATGGAATGCAATGGAATGAAACAGGATGGGTTGGGAAGGAAAGGTTTCAAATTCAACGGAATGGAATGGAGTGCAATGGAACGGACTGGAATGGAATGGAACGAAATGGAATGGAAAGGAATGGAATGGAATGGAATGGAATGGAATGGAATGGATTGGAATGGAATGGAATGGAATGGAATGGAATGGAATAACGGTGAAATAAAAAGTAATCTGACATTGTGCCACTGCAATCCAGCCATGATGACAGATTGAGAACTTGTTGAAAGAAAGCAATAGAATAGAATAGTGCAGATAGAATGGAATGGAAGGGAAGGGAATGGAATGGAATGGAATGGAAGCAAACGAACGGAATGGAATGGAATGGAATGGAATGAAATGGAATGGAACGGAGTGGAATGGAATGGAATGGAATGAAATGGAATGGAACGGAGTGGAATGGAATGAAATGGAATGGAATGGAGTGGAATGTAATGTAATGGAATGGAATGGAATGGAATGGAACAGAATGGTGAAATAAAATGTGAGCTGACATTGTGCCACTGTAATCCAGCCAGTGTCACAGATTGAGAACTTGTTGAAAGAAAGGAATAGAAAAGAATAGTGTGGAATGCAATGGAATGGAATGCAATGGATTTGAGTGGAGTGGAGTGGAGTGGAGTGGAGTGGAGTGGAGTGGAGTGGATTGGAGTGGAGTGGAGTGGAATGGAATGGAATGGAGGGTAATGGAACGGAATGGAACGGGAAGGAACAAAATAGAATGGAATGGAACAGAATGGAACGGAACGGAAAAGAAAGGAATGGAATTGAATGGAATGGAATGGAAAGGAACGGAGTGCAATGGAATGGAATATAATGAAATGGAATGGAATGGAATAGATTGGAATGGAATGGAATGGAACACTGAAATAAAATCTGAGGAGACATTGTGTCACTGCAATCCAGCCAGTGTGACAGATTGAGAGCTTGTTGAAAGAAAGGAATAGAAGTGAAAAGTGTGGAATGGAATGGAATGGAATGGAATGGAATGGAATGGAATGGAAAGAAATGGAGTGCCATGGAATGTAATGAAATGGAGTGGAATTGAAAGGAGTGCAAAGGAACGGAATGGAATGGAATGCAATGAATTGGAATGAAATGTAATGTAATGGAACGGTGAAATAAAATGTGAGCTGACATTGTGCCACTGCAATCCAGCCAGGGTGACAAATTGAGAAATTGTTGAAAGAAAGGAATATAATAGAATAGTATGGAATGGAATGGAATGGAATGGAATGGAATGGGAAGGAATGGACGGCAATGGAACGCAAAGGAACGGAATGGAAAGAAATGGAATGGAATGGCATGGAACGGAACGGCACAGAACGGAACGGAATGGAATGGAAAGGTGTGAAATGGAACAGAAGGAAACGGAATGTAACGAAATGGAATGGAATGGATTGGAATGGTGAAATAAAATGTGAGCTGACATTGTGACACTGTAATCCAGGCAGGGTGACAGATTGAGAACTTGTTGAAAGATAGGTATAGTAAAGAATAGTTTGGAATGGAATGGAATAGAATGGAGTGGATCGGAACAGTACCGAATGGAACAGAATTGAATGGAGTGCTATGGAATGGAATAGACCGAAATGGAATGCAATGAAACAGAACGGAGAAGAACGGAATGTTGAAATAAAATATGAGCTGACATTGTGCAAATGCAATCCAGCCATGGTGACAGACTGAGAAATTTTTGAAAGAAAGGAATAGAATAGAATAGTATGGAATGGAATAGAAAGGAATGGAATGGAACAGAAAGGAATGGAATGGAACGGATTGGAATGGAATTGCATGGAAAGTAACGGAATGGAACAAAATGGAATGGAATGGAATGGAGTGCAATGGAATGGAATGGAACGGAATGGAACGAAAAGGAATGGAATGGAATGGATCGGAATGTAATGGAATGGAATGGTGAAATAAACTGTGAGCTGACATTGTGCCACTGCAATCCAGCCAGGGTGAAAAATTGAGAAATTGCAGAAAGAAATGTATAGAATAGAATAGAGAGCAATGGAAAGTAATAGAATGGAATGGAATGGAATTTAATTGTATGGAATGGAGTACAATGGAATTTTAATGGAATGGAATGGAATGGAATGGAATGGAGTGGAATGGAACGATGAAATAAAATGTGAGCTTACATTGTGCCATTGCAATCCAGCCAGGGTGACAGATTGAGAACTTGTTGAAAGAAAGGAATAGAATAGAATAGTGTGGAATGGAATGGAATGGAATAGAATGGAATGGAATGGAAAGGATCGGAATGGAGTGCAATGGAACAGAATGGAACAGAATGGAATGACATTGAATACAACGGAGTGGAATGGAATGGAATGGAATGGAGTGCTATGGAACAGAATGGAACAGAATGGAACGGAATGAAACGGAATGGAACGGAATGGAAAGGAATGGAAAGGAATGGAATGGAATGGAATGGAATGGAATGGAATGGAATGGAACGGTGAAATAAAATGTGAGCTTACATTGTGCCACTGCAATCCAGCATGGGTGACAGATTGAGAACTTGTTGAAAGAAAGCAATAGAATACAATAGTGTGCAATGGAATGGAATGGAATAGAATGGAATGGAATGGAAAGGATCGGAATGCAATGCAATGGAATGGAATGGAACGTAATAGAATGACATTGAATAGAACGGAGTGGAATGGAATGGAATGGAATGGAATGGAAAGGTGAAATAAAATGTGAGCTGACATTGTGCCACTACCATCCAAATAGTGTGACAGATTGAGAACTTGTTGAAAGAAAGTAACAGAATTGAATAGTGTGGAATGGAATGGAATGGAATGGAATGGAATGGAATGGAATGGAATGGAATGGAATGGAATGGAATCTAATGGAGTGGAGTGGAGTGGAGTGGAGTGGAGTGGAGTGGAGTGTAATGGAGTGGATTGCATTGGAGTAGAGTGGAATGGAAAGGAATGGAGTGTAATGGAATGGAATGGAAAGTAACGCAATGAAATGGAATGGAATGGAATGGAATGGAATGGAACGGAATGGAACGAAATGGAACGGAATGGAACGGAATGGAACGGAATGGAACGGAATGGAACGGAATGGAATGGAATGGAATGGAATGGAATGGAATGGAATGGGATGGGTTGGGAAGTAATGGAATGGAATGGAGTGGAATAGAGTGCAATGGAATGTAATGTAATGGAATGGAATGAAATGGAATGGAATGGTATGGGATGGAATGGAAAGGAATGGAATGGAAGGACAAAATAAAATGCGAGCTGAACTTTTGCCACTGCAATCCAGCCAGGGTGGCAGATTGAGAACTTGTTGAAAGAAAGGAACAGACTAGAATAGTCTGGAATCGAACGGAATGGAATGCAATGGATTTAAATGGACTGCCGTGGAGTGGAGAGGATTGGAGTGGAGTGGAGTGGAATGGAATAGAATGGAGGGTAATGGAATGGATTGAAACGGAATTGAAAGAAAAGGAATGGAATGGAACAGAAGGGAACGGAACGGAATGGAAAGCAATGGAGTGCAATTGAACGGAATGCAACGACATGGACTGGACTGGACTGGAATGGAATGGAATAGAATAGAATGGAATGGAATGGAATGGAATGGAATGGAATGGAATGGAATAGAACATTGAAATAAAACGTGAGATGATATTTTGCCACTGCAATCCAGCCATGGTGATAGATTGAAAGCTTGTTGAAATAAAGGTATAGAATAGAATAGTGTGGAATGGATTGGAATGGAAAAGAATGGAATTGAATGGAATGGAACGGAATGGATTGGAACGGAATGGAATGGAATGGAACTGAATGGAACGAAATAGAATGGAATCAAACGGAATTCAATGAAATGAAGGGGAATGGAATGGAATGAAATGAAATGGAAAAAAATGGAATGGTATGGAATGGAATGGAACGGTGAAATAAAATGAGAGCTGACACTGTGCCACTGCAATCCAGACAGGGTGACAGATTGAGAACTTGTTGAAAGAAAGGAATAGAATAGAATATTGTGGAATGGATTGGAACGGAATGGAAAGGAATGGAATGGAAAGGAATGGAATGGAATGGAATGGAATGGAATGGAATGGAATGGAATGGAATGGAATGGAATGGAATGGAATGGAACATAATGGAATGGAATGGATTGGAAGGAAATGGAATGGAATGGAATGGAATGGAATGGAATGGAATGCAATGGAAAGCAATGGAATGGAATGGAATGGAATGCAGTGGAATGGTATGGAATGCAATGGAATGTAGTGCAATGGAACGGAATGGAAAAAAACGGAATGGAATGGAATGGAATGGAATGGAATGGAATGGAATGGAATGGAATGGAAAGGTGAAATAAAATTTGAGCAGACATTGTGCCACTTCAATCCAGCCAGGGTGACAGAGTGAAAACTTGTTTAAAGAAAGGAATTGAATAGAATAGTGTGGAATGGAAAAAAATGGAATGGAATGGAGTGGAGTGCAGTTCAGTGGAGTGGAGTGGAATGGCGTGGAATGCAATGGAATGGAATGGAATAGAATGGAATGGAATGGAATGGAAAGGAATGGAATGGAATGAAATGGAATGGAAAAGAATGGAATGGAATGGAAAGGTATGGAATTGAATGGAATGGTGTGCAATGGAACGGAATGGAATGAAATGGAATGGAATGGAATGGTGTGCAATGGAATGGAATGGAATGGAATGGAATGAAATGGAATGGAATGGAATGAAATGCAATGGAATGGAATGGAATGGAACCGTGAAATAAAATGTGATCTGACATTGTGCTAAAGCAGTCCAGCCATTGTGACAGATTGAGAACTTGCTGAAAGAAAGGAATGGAACAGAATAGTGTGGAATGGAATGGAATGGAATGGAACGGAATGGAATGGAATGCAAAGGAATGGAACGGTATGGCATGGAATGGAATAGAATGGAATAGTATGGCATGGAATGGAATATAATGGAATGGAATGGAATGGAATGGAATGGAAGGGAATGGAATGGAATGCAGTGGAATGAAACAGGATGGGTTGGGAAGGAATGGTTTGGAATTCAACGGAATGGAATGGAGTGCAATGGAATGGAATGGAATGGAATGGAATGGAACGAAATGGAATGGAAAGGAATGGAATGGAATGGAATGGAATGGGATGGAATGGATTGGAATGGAATGGAATGGAATGGAATAACGGTGAAATAAAAAGTAATCTGACATTGTGCCACTGCAATCCAGCCATGATGACAGATTGAGAACTTGTTGAAAGAAAGCAATAGAATAGAATAGTGCAAATAGAATGGAATGGAAGGGAAGGGAATGGAATGGAATGGAATGGAATGCAAAGGAACGGAATGGAACGGAATGGAATGAAATGGAATGGAACGGAGTGGAATGGAATGAAATGGAATGGAATGGAGTGGAATGGAATGGAATGGAACGGAATGGAATGGAACAGAATGGTGAAATAAAATGTGAGCTGACATTGTGCCACTGTAATCCAGCCAGGGTGACAGATTGAGAACTTGTTGAAAGAAAGGAATAGAAAAGAATAGTGTGGAATGCAATGGAATGGAATGCAATGGATTTGAGTGGAGTGGAGTGGAGTGGAGTGGAATGGAATGGAATTGAGGGTAATGGAATGGGATGGAACGGAAAGGAACAAAATAGAATGGAATGGAACAGAATGGAACAGAACGGAAAAGAAAGGAATGGAATGGAATGGAATTGAATGGAATGGAACGGAATGGAGTGCAATGGCATGGAATATAATGAAATGGAATGGAATGGAATAGATTGGAATGGAATGGAATGGAACACTGAAATAAAATCTGAGGAGACATTGTGACACTGCAATCCAGCCAGTGTGACAGATTGAGAGTTTGTTGAAAGAAAGGAATATAAGTGAAAAGTGTGGAATAGAATGGAATAGAATGGAATGGAATGGAATGGAATGGAATGGAATGGAATGGAATGGAATGGAAAGAAATGGAGTGCCATGGAATGAAATGAAATGGAGTGGAATGGAAAGGAGTGCAAAGGAACGGAATGCAATGGAATGCAACGAATTGGAATGTAATGTAATGGAACGGTGAAATAAAATGTGAGCTGACATTGTGCCACTGCAATCCAGCCAGGGTGACAAATTGAGAAATTGTTGAAAGAAAGGAATATAATAGAATAGGATGGAATGGAATGGAATGGAATGGAATGGAATGGACGGCAATGGAATGGAAAGGAACGGAATGGAAACAAATGGAATGGAATGGCATGGAACGGAACGGCACAGAACGGAACGGAATGGAATGGAAAGGTGTGAAATGGAACAGAAGGAAACGGAATGTAACGAAATGGAATGGAATGGATTGGAATGGTGAAATAAAATGTGAGCTGACATTGTGACACTGTAATCCAGGCAGGGTGACAGATTGAGAACTTGTTGAAAGATAGGTATAGAAAAGAATAGTTTGGAATGGAATGGAGTGGATCGGAACAGTACCGAATGGAACGGAATGGAATGGAGTGCTATGGAATGGAATAGACCGAAATGGAATGGAATGGAACATAATGGAGAAGAACGGAATGGTGAAATAAAATATGAGCTGACATTGTACCAATGCAATCCAGCCATGGTGACAGACCGAGAAATTGTTGAAAGAAAGGAATAGAATAGAATAGTATGGAATGGAATAGAAAGGAATGGAATGGAACAGAATGGAATGGAATGGAACGGATTGGAACGGAATTGCATGGAAAGTAACGGAATGGAACAAAATGGAATGGAATGGAATGGAGTGCAATGGAATGGAATGGAACGGAATGGAAAGAAAAGGAATGGAATGGAATGGAACGGAAAGGAATGGAATGGAATGGTGAAATAAACTGTGAGCTGACATTGTGCCACTGCAATCCAGCCAGGGTGAAAAATTGAGAAATTGCAGAAAGAAATGTATAGAATAGAATAGAGAGGAATGGAAAGTAATAGAATGGAATGGAATGGAAGGGAATGGAATGGAATTTAATTGTACGGAATGGAGTACAAAGGAATTTTAAAGGAATGGAATGGAATGGAATGGAACAGACTGGAACAGAATGAAATGGAATGGAATGCAATGGTCTGGAATGGGACGGAATGGAAAAAAATTGAGTGGAACGGAATGGAATGGAATGGAATGGAATGGAATGGAATGGAATGGAATAGAATGAAATGGAATGGAACGGTGAAATATAATGTGAGCTGACATTGTGCCACTGCAATCCATCCAGAGAGACAGATTGAGAACTTGTTGAAAGAAAGGAATAGAATAGAATAGAATATTGTGGAATGGAATGGAATGGAATGCAGTGGAAAGGAATGGAATGGAATGGAATGAAATGGAATGGAACGGAGTGGAACAGAATGGAATGGAATTGAATGGAAAGAATGGAGCCTTGAAAGAAAATGTGAGCTGATATTGTGCCACTGCAATCCAGCCAGGTTGACAGATTGAGAACTTGCTGAAAGAAAGGAATAGAATAGAATAGTGTGGAATGGAATGGAATGGAATGGAAAGGAATGTAATTGAATGGAATGGAAGGGGATGGGATGAGATGAAATGGAATAGAACGGAATGGAATGGAGTGCAATGGAACGGAATGAAACAGAATGGAATGGAAAGGAATGCAATGGAATGGAAAGGAATGGAATGGAATGGAATGGAATGGAATGGAACGGTGAAATAAAATGTGAGTTGACATTGTGCCACTGCAGTCCAGACAGGGAGACAGATCTAGAAATTTTGAATGAAAGGAATAGAAAAGAATAGTGTGGAATGGAATTGAACGGAATGGAATGGGGTGGAATGGAGTGGATTTGAGTGTACTGAACTCTGGTGGATTGGACTGGAGTGGAATGGAACGGAACGAAATGGCATGGAATGAAATGGAACCCAATGGAATGGAATGGAGTGCAATGGAACGGAATGTAATGTAATAGAATGACATTGAATAGAACGGAGTGGAATGGAATGGAATGGAATGGAATGGAATGTAGTGCACTAGAAGGGAATGGAAAGGAATGCAATGGAATGTAGTGCACTAGAAGGGAATGTAACAGAATGGAACGAAATGGAATGGAATGGAATGGAATGGAATGGAATGGAACGGAATGGTATGGAAAGTAAAGGAATGAAATGGAACGGAATGGAATGGAATCGAACGGAATGGAACGTAATGCAGGGGAGTGGAATGGCATGGAATGGAATGGAATGGACTGGAATGGAACAAAATGGAATGATATGGAATGGAATTGAACGGTGAAATAAAATGTGAGCAGAAATTGTGCCACTGCAATCCAGACAGGGTTGACAGATTGAGAACTTTTTGAAAGAAAGAATAGAACAGAATATTGTGGAATGGATTGGAATGGAATGGAATGGAATGGAATGGAATGGAATGGAATGGAAAGGAACGGAATATAATGGAATTCAACAGGTTGGAAGGAAATGGAATGGAATGGAATGGAATGGAATGGAATGCAATGGAATGGAATGGAGTGGAGTGGAGTGGAATGGAATGGAATGGAATGGAATGGAATGGAATGGAATGTAGTGCAATGGAATGGACTGAAACCGAATGGAATGGAATTTAATGGAATGGAATGGAATGGAATGGAATGGAATGGAACAGTGAAATAAACTAAAAGCAGACATTGTGCCACTGCAATCCACCCATGGTGACAGGTGGAAAACTTATTTAAAGAAAGGAATTGAATAGAATAGTGTGGAATGGAATGGAATGATATGGAATGGAAAGGAGTGGAGTGGATTGCAGTTGAGTTGAGTGGAGTGGAGTGGAGTGGAGTGGCGTGGAGTGCAATGGAATGGAATGGAATGAAATAAAACGGAAAAGAATGGATTGGAATGGAATGGAATGGAATGGAATGGAGTGCAATGGAACAGAATGGAATGGAATGGAATGAAAGGGAATGGAATGGATTGGTATGCAATAGAACGGAATGGAATGGAATGCAATGGAATGCAATGGAATGGAATGGAATGGAATGGAATGGAATGGTGAAATAAAATGTGAGCTGACATTGTGTTACAGCAATCCAGCCATGGTGAGAGATTGAGAACTTGCTGAAAGAAAGGAATGGAATAGAATAGTGTGGAAAGGAATGGAATGGAATTGAACAGAATGGAATGGCATGGAATGGAATGGAATGGAATGGAATGGAATGGAATGGAATGGAATGGAATGGAATAGAAAGGAATGGAATGCTTTGGATTGGAATGGAATGGAATTTAATAGAATGGAATGGAATGGAATGGAATGAAACGGGATGGGTTAGGAAGGAATGGTTTGGAATTGAACGGAATGGAATCGAGTGACATGGAACGGAATGGAAGGGAATGGAACAAAATGGAATGGAATGGAGTGGAATGGGATGGAAAGGAATGCAATGGAATGGAACGGTGAAATAAAATGTAAGCTGACATTTTGCCACTGAAATCTAGCCACGGTGACAGATTGAGAACTTGTTGAAAGAAAGCAATAGAATAGAATAGTGCAAATAGAATGGAATGGAATGGAAGGGAAGGGAATGGAATGGAATGGAATGCAAAGGAATGGAATGGAATGGAATGGAATGGAATGGAATGGAATGGAATGGAATGGAATGAAATGAAATGGAATGCAATGGAATGTAACGGAACAGAACAGTGAAATAAAATGTGAGCTGACATTGTGCCACTGCAAACCAGCCAGGGTGACAGATTGAGAACTTGTTGAAAGAAAGGAATAGAATAAAATAGTGTGGAATGGAATGCAATGGATTTGAATGGAGTGGAGTGGAATGGAGTGGAGTGGAGTGGATTGGAGTGGATTGGAGTGGAGTGGAGCGGAATGCAATGGAATGGAGGGTAATGGAACAGAATGGAATGGAAAGGAACAGAATGGAATGGAATGGAAAGGAATGGAACAGAATGGAACTGAATGGAATGGAATGGAATGGAAAGGAGTGAAATGGAATGGAATATAATGAAATGGAATGGAATGGAATGGAACACTGAAATAAAATGTGAGGAGATATTGTGCCACTGCAATCCAGCCAGTGTGACAGATTGAGAGCTTGTTGAAAGAAAGGAATAGAAGAGAAAATTGTGGAATGAAATGAATGGAATGGAACGGAATGGAATGGAATGGAATGGAATGGAATGGAATGGAATGGAGTGTGATGGAATGGAATGGAATGGAGTGCGTTGGAACGGAATGAAATGGAGTGGAATGGAAAGGAGTGCAAAGGAATGGAATGGAATGGAATGCAACGAATTGGAATGGAATGGAATGGAACAGTGAAATAAAATGTGAGCTGACATTGGGCCACTGCAATCTAGCCAGGGTTACAAATTGAGAAATTGTTGAAAGAAAGGAATAGAATAGAATAGGCTGGAATGGAATGGAATGCAATGGAATGGAGGGCAATGGAACGGAAAGGAACAGAATGGAAGGAAATGGAATGGAATGGAATGGAATGGAACAGAACAGAATGGAAAGGAATGGAATGGAAAGGTGTGGAATGGAAAGCAAGGAAATGGAATGGAATGGAATGGAAAGGAATGGAATGGAAAGGTGTGGAATGGAAAGCAAGGAAATGGAATGGAATGGAATGGAATGGAATGCTGAAATAAAATGTGAGCTGACATTGTGCCACTGCAATCCAGCCAGGGTGACAGATTGAGAAATTGTTGAAAGAAAGGAATAGAAGAGAATAGTGTGGAAGGGAATGGAAAGGAATGGAATGGAATGGAGTGGAACAGAAGAGTACGGAATGGAATGGAACGGAATGGAAAGGAATGGAGTGCTATGGAACGGAATAGACCGAAATGGAATGGAATGGAATGGAACAGTAAAGAACGGTGTAATAAAATGTGAGCTGACTTTGCGCCACTGCAATCCAGCCAGGGTGACAGACTAAGAACTTGTTGAAGGAAAGGAATAGAAAAGAATACTGAGGAATGGAATGGAATGGAATGGAATGGAATGGAATGGAATGGAATGGAATGGAACGGAATGGAACGGAACTGAATGGAGTGTGATGGAACAGAATGGAATGGAGTGCGTTGGAACGCAATGAAATGGAGTTGACTGGAAGGAGTGCAAAGGGACAGAATGGAATGGAATGCAATGAATTGGAAAGGATTGCAATGAATTGGAATGGAATGGATTGGAAGAGTGAAATAAAATATGAGCAGCCATTGGGCCACTGCAATCTAGCCAGGATGACAAATTGAGAAATTGTTGAAAGAAGGGAATAGAAAAGAATACGCTGGAATGGAATGGAATGCAATGGAATGGAGTGCAATGGAACGGAAAGGAACAGAATGGAAGGAAATGGAATGGAATGGAATGGAACGGAACAGAACAGAATGGAAAGGAATGGAATGGAAAGGTGTGAAATGGAAAGGAAGGAAATGGAATGGAATGGAATGGAATGGAATGGAATGGAATGGAATGGAATGGTGAAATAAAATGTGAGCTGACATTGTGCCACTGCAATCCAGCCAAGGTGACAGATTGAGAACTTGTTGAAAGAAAGGAATAGAAGAGAATAGTGTGGAACGGAATGGAAAGGAATGGAATGGAATGGAGTGGAATAGAAGAGTACAGAATGGAACGGAATGGAATGGAATGGAATGGATTGCTATGGAACGCAATAGAACAAAATGGAATGGAATGGAATGGAACAGTAAAGAACGGTGTAATAAAATGTGAGCTGACTTTGTGCCACTGCAATCCATCCAGGGTGACAGACAAAGAACGTTTTGAAGGAAAGGAATAGAAAGGAATAGTATGGAATGGAATCAAATGGAATGGAATGGAATGGAACAGAATGGAGTGCGATGGAACAGAATTGAATGGACTGCGTTGGAACGCAATGAGATGGAGTGGACTGGAAGGAGTGCAAAGGAACAGAATGGAATGGAATGCAATGAATTGGAATGGAATGAAAAGAATTGGAATGGAATGGATTGGAACAGTGAAATAAAATATGAGCTGACATTGGGCTACTGCAATTCAGCCAGGGTGACAAATGGAGAAATTGTTGAAAGAAAGGAATAGAATAGAATACAGTGGAATGGAATGGAATGTAGTGCAATGGAACGGAAAGGAACAGAATGGAACAAAATGGAATGGAATGGAACGGAACAGATAGGAACAGAAAGGAACGGAATGGAATGGAAAGGTGTGAAATGGAACGGAAGGAAATGGAATGGAATGAAATGGAATGGAATCGAATGGAATGGAATGGAACGGTGAAATAAAATGTGAGCTGACACTGTGTCACTGCAATCCAGCCAGGTTGACATATTGAGAACTTGTTCAAAGAAAGTAATAGAATAGAATAGTGTGGAATGGAATGGAATGGAATAGAATGGAATGGAATGGAAAGAAATAGAATGCAATGGAATGCAGTGCAATGGAATGGAATGGAATGGAATGGAATGGAATGGAATTTAATGGAATGGTGAAATAAATTGTGAGCTGACATTGTGCCACTGCAATCCAGCCAGGGTGACAAATAGAGAACTTGCAGAAAGAAAGGTATAGAATAGAATAGAGAGGAATGGAAAGTAATGGAATGGAAGGGAATGGAATGGAATTTAATGGAAAAGAATGGAGTGCAATGGAATGGAATGGAATGGAGTGGAAAGGAATGGAATGGAATGGAGTGGAGTGCAATGGTCCGTAATGGAACGGAATGGAAAAAAATGGAGTAGAACGGAATGGAATGGAATGGAATGGAATAGAATGAAATGGAATGGAACGGTGAAATAAAATGTGAGCTGACCTTGTGCCACTGCAATTCAGCCAGGGTGAGAGATTGAGAACTTGTGGAAAGAAAGGAATAGAATAGAATAGTGTGGAATGAAATGGAATGGAATAGACTAGAATGGAATGGAATGGATTGGAATGGAATGGAACGGAATGGAATGCAGCGGAAAGGAATGGAATGGAAAGGAAAGGAAAGAAATGGAATGGAAAGGAGTGGAATGGAATGGAAAGGAGTGGAATGGAATGGAATGGAATTGAATGGAGTGGAATGGGGCCTTGAAATAAAATGTGAGCTGATATTGTGCCACTGCAGTCCAGCCAGGGTGACGGATTGAGAACTTGTTGAAAGAAAGGAATAGAATAGAATAGTGTGGAATGGAATGGAATGGAATAGAATGGAATGGAATGGAATGGAACAGGAATGGAAGGGATGGAATGTAATGGAATGGAACGGAATGGAATGGAGTGGAATGAAACAGAATGGAATGGAAAGGAATGGAATGGAACGGATTGGAATGGAATTGAATGGAATGGAATGGTATGGAGTGGAACGAAACGGTGAAATAAAATGTAAGCTGACTTTGTGCCACTGCAATCCAGCCAGGGTGACAGATTGACGACTTTTAGAAAGAAAGCAATAGAATAGAATAGTGTGGAATGGAATGGAATGGAATGGGATGGGATGGAATGGAGTGGAATGGAAAGGAATGGTGAAATAAAATGAGAGCTGACATTGTGCCACTGCAATACAGCCAGGGAGACAGATCGAGAAATATTTAATGAAAGGAATAGAAAACAATAGTGTGGAATGGAATGGAATGGAATGGAATGGAATGGAGTGGAATGGAGTGGATTTGAGTGGACTGACCTCTAGTGGATTGGAATGGATTGGAATGGAATGGAACGAAATGGAATGGAATGCAATGGAATGGAATGGAAAGGAATGGGGTGCAATGGAATGGAATGTAACAGAATTGAAAGAAATAGAATGGAATGGAACGGAATGGACCGCTGAAATAAAATGTAAGCTGATATTATGACACTGAAATCCAGCCAGGGTGACAGAGAACTTGTTGAAAGAAAGGAATAGAATAGAATGGAACGGAATGGAATGGAATGGAATGGAACAAAATGGAATGGAACAGAATGAAGTGGAATGGAATGGAACGCAATGGAATACAATGGAATGGGATGGAATGGAATGGAAGGGAATGGAATGGAATAGAATGCAATGCAATGGAATGGAATGGAACGGAATGGACTGCAATGGAACCGAATGGAACGTAAAGCAATGAAACGGAATGGAATTGAATGGAATCGAATGGAATGGAATGGAACGGAACGGAACGGAACGGAACGGGACAGTAAAATAAAATGTAAGCCGACATTGTGCCACTGCAATCCAGCAAGAATGACAGACTGAGATCTTGTTGAAAGAAAGGAATACAATAGAATATTATGGAAAGGAATGCAATGGAATGGATTGTAATGGAAAGGAATGGAATGAAATGGAAAGGAATGGAATGGAATGCAATGGAATGGAATAGAACAGTGAAATAAAATGTGAGCTGACATAATGCCACTGTAATCCAGCCACGGTGTCAGACTGAGAACTTGTTTAAACAAAGGAATAGGAGGGAAGAGTGTGTAATGGAATGGAATGGAATGGGATGGGATGGAATGGGATGGAATGGAATGGGATGGAATGGAATGGGATGGAATGGAATGGAATGGAATTGAATGGAATGGGATGGGCTGGGTTTGGATGGAATGGAAGTGAACGGAATGGAATGGAAAGAAATGGAAAGGAATGGAATGGAATGGAAAGGAATGGAACAAAATGGAATGGAATGGAATGGAACGGAACGGAACGGAACGGAACGGAACGGAATGGAATGGAATGGAATGGAATGGAATGGAATGGAATGGTAAAATAAAATGTGAGATGACATTGTGCCCCTGCAATCCAGCCAGTATTAAAGATTGAGAACTTGTTGGAAGAAAGGAATAGAATAGAAAACTGTGGAAAGGAATTGAATTGAATGGAATGGAATGGAATGCAATGGCATAGAATGGAATGGAATTGAATACAATGGAATGGAATGGAATGGAATCGAATAGAATGGAGTGCAATGGAACGGAATGGAGTGGAATGAAATGGAATGGAATATAATGGAATGAAATGGAATGGAATGGATTGGAATGGAATGGAACTGTGAAATAAAATGTGAGTAGAAATTGTGCCACTGCAATCCAGTAAGGCAGGCAGATGGAGAACTAATTGATAGAAAGGAATAGAATAGAATATTGTGGAATGCAATGCAATGGAATGGAATGGAATCTAATGGAATCGAATGGAATGGAGTGCAATGGAACGGAATGGAACGGATTGCAATGAAATGGAACGGAATGGAATGGAATTGAATGTAATGAAATGGAATGGAATGGAACAGTGAAATAAAATGAGGGCTGACATTGTGCCACTGCAATCCAGCCAGGGTGACAGATTGAGAACTTGATGAAAGAAAGGAATAGAGAAGAATAGTGTAAATGGAATGGAATGGAATGGAATGGAATGGAATGGAATTTGAGTAGAATGGGATGGGATGGGATGGGATGGGATGGGATGGGATGGGATGGGATGTGATGGATGGGATGGAATGGAATGGAAAGGTATGGAATGGAATGCAATGGAATGGAATTGAATGGAATGGAATGAAATGGAAGGGAATGGAATGGAATGGAATGGAATGGACTGGAATAGAACAGCGAAATAAAATGTGAGTTGACATACTGCCACTGCAATAAAGACAGGGTGACAGATTGAGAATTTGTTGAAGGAAAGGAATAAAATAGAATAGTGTGGAATGGAATGGAATGGAATGGACTCGAGTGGATTGGAGTGGAATGGAATGGAATGAAATGAAATGGAATGGAATGGAATGGAATTGAGAGCAATAGAACGGAAGGGAACAGAATGGAATGAAATGGAATGGAATGGAATTGAATGAAATGGAATGGAATGGTGAAATAAAATGTGAGCTAACATTGTGCCACTGCAATCCAGCCAGGGTGACAGATTGAGAACTTGTTGAAAGAAAGGAATAGAATAGAATAGTGTAGAATGGAATGGAATGGAAATGAATGATATGGAATGGGATGGTATGCGATGAAATGGAATGGAATGGAATGGAAAGGAATGGAGTGCAATGGAACGGAATGGAACGGAATGGAATGAAATGGAATGGAAGAGAATGGAACGGAATGGAATGGAATGGAATGGATTGGAATGGAAACATGAAATAAAATGTGTGGTAACATTCTGCTTCTGCAATCCTGCCAGGGTGACAATTTGAGATCTTGTTGAAAGAAAGGAATAGAATAGATAAGGGTAGAATGGAATGGATTGGAATGGAATGGAATGGAATGGAATGCAGTGCTATGGAGCAGAATGGAACGGAATGGAATGGAATGGAACGGAACGGAATTAAATGGAACGGTGAAATAAAATGCGAGATTATATTGTGCCACTGCAATCCAGCCTGGGAGACAGATTGAGAACTTACTGAAAGAAAGGAATAGAATGGAATGGAATGGAATGGAATGGAATGGAATGGAATGGAAAGGATCAGAATGGAGTGCAACGCAACAGATTAGAACGGAATGGAATGACATTGAATAGAACGGAGTGCAATGGAACGGATTGGAATGGAATGGAATGGAATGGAATTTAATGGTGAAATAAAATGTGAGATGATATACTGCCACTGCAATCCAGACACGGTGACAGATTGAGAACTTGTTGAAAGAAAGGAATAGAATAGAATAGTGTCAAATGGAATGGAATGGAATGGAATGGAGTGGAGTGGAGTGTAATGGAGTGGATTGGAGTGGAGTGGAGTGGAGTGGAAAGGAATGGAATGGAATGGAATGGAATGGATTGGAGTGTAATGGAACGGAATGGAAAGGAATGTAATGAAATGGAATGGAATGGAATGGAATAGAATGGAATGGAATGGAACGGAATGGAATGGAATGGAGTGCGCTGCAAGGGAATGTAACGGAATGGAATGGAATGGAATGGAATGGAATGGAATGGAATGGAATGGAATTGAACGGAATGCAATGGAATGGAACTGGTTGGATTGGGAAGTAATGGAATGGAATGGAATGGAATTGAACAGAATGCAATGGAATGGAACTGGTTGGATTGGGAAGTAATGGAATGGAATGGAACGGAATGGAATGGAGTGAAAAGGAATGGAATGGAATGAAATGGAATGTAATGGTATGGGATGGAATGTAATGTAATGGAATGGAATGGAATGGGATGGGATGGAATGGAATGGAATGGAATGGAATGGAATGGATTGGAATGGAACGGTGAAATAAAATGTGAGCTGACATTGTGCCACTGCATTCCAGCCAGGGTGACAGATTGAAAACTTGTTGAAAGAAAGGAATAGAATAGAATAGTGTGGAATGGAACGGAATGGAGTGGAACGGAACAGTACGGAATGGAATGGAACAGAACGGAACGGAATAGAATGCTATGTAATGCAATAGACTGAAATGGAATGGAATGGAATGGAATGGAACAGAGCTGAACGGTGAAATAAAATGTGAGCTGACATTGTGCCACTGCAATCCAGCAAGGGTGACAGACTGAGAACTTGTTGAAACAAAGTAATAGAAAAGAATAGTGTGGAATGTAATGGAATGGAATGGAACGGAATGGAAAGGAATAGAATGGAATGTAATGGAATGGAACGAAATGTAATGCAATGGAATGGAGTGCAGTGGAATGGAATGGAACAGAATGGAACAAAATATGGAATGCAATGGAATGGAATGGAATGGTGAAATAAACTGTGAGCTGACATTGTGCCACTGCAATCCAGCCAGGGTGAAAAACTGAGAAATTGCAGAAATAAAGGTATAGAATAGAACAGACAGGAATGGAAAGTAAGGGAATGGAATGGAATGGAATGGAAAGGAATGTTATGGAATTTAACAGAAAGGAAAGGAGTGCAATGGAATGGAACAGAATAGAATGGAATGGAATGGATTGGAATGCAATGGAACGGAATGGAAAGGAATGGAACAGAATGGAGTGCAATGGTCCGTAATGGAACAGAAAGGAAAAAAATGGAGTGGGATGGAATGGAATGGAACGTAATGGAATGGAATGGAATGGAATGAAATGAAATGGAATGGAGCAGTGAAATAAAATGTGAGCTGACATTGTGCCACTGCAATCCAGCGAGGGTGACAGATTGAGAACTTGTTGAAAGAAAGGAATAGAATAGAAGAGTGTGGAACAGAATTCAATGGAATGGAATGGAATGGAATTGAATGGATTGGAATGGAAAGGAATGGAAAGCAGTGCAAACGAATGGAATGGAACAGAAGGGAATGAAATGGAATGGAACGGAGTGGAATAGAATAGAATGGAAATGAATGGAATGGAATGGAGCCTTGAAATAAAATGTGAGCTGATATGGTGCCACTGCAATCCAGCCAGGCTGGCAGATTGAGAACTTGTTGAAAGAAAGGAATAGAATATAATAGTGTGGAATGCAATGTAATGAGTGGAATGGAATGGAATGGAATGGAATGGAATGGAATGGAATGGAATGCAATGGAACTGACTGGAACGGATTGGAATGAATTGGAACAGAATGGAATGAAATTGAACGGAATGAAATGGAAAGGAATGGAACAGAGACATAAAATGTGAGCTGACATTGTGCCACTGCAATACAGCCAGAGTGACAGATTGAGAACTTGTTGAAAGAAAGGAATAGAGTAGATTAGTGTGGAATGGAATGGAATGGAACAGGACGGGACGGGACAGGACAGGACGGGACGGGATGGGATGGGATGGAATGGAACGGTATGGAATGGAGTGCAATGGAATGGAATTGAAAGGATTTGAATGAAATGGAAGGGAATGGTATGGAATGGAATGGACTGTAATAGAAGAGTGAAATAAAACGTGAGCAAACATACTGCCACTGCAATAAAACCAGGGTGACAGACTGAGAATTTGTAGAAGGAAAGAAATAGAATAGAAGAGTGTGAAATGGAAAGGAATGGAATAGAGTGGAATGGAGTGGAGTGGAGTGGAGAGGAGTGGAGTGGAGTGGAGTGCAATGGAATGGAATGGAATGGAATGGAATGGAATGGAATGGAATGGAATGGAATGGAAAGGAATGGAATGGAATTGAGTGCAATGGAACGGAATGGAATGGAATGGAATGGAATGGAATGGAATGGAATGAAATGCAATGGAATGGAATGGAATGGAATGGAATGGAATGGAATGGAACAGTGAAATAAAATGTGAGCTGACATTGTGCCACTGCAATCCAGCCATGGTGACAGATTGAGAACTTTTTGAAAGAAAGGAATAGAATAGAATAGCGTGGAATAGAGTGGAATTGAATGAAATGGAATGGACTGGAAAGGAATGGGATGGTTTGCGATGGAATGGAATGGAATGGAACGGAATGGGATGGAGTGCAATGGAACAGAAAGGAAAGGAAGGGAATGAAATGGAATGGAAGGGAACAGAACGGAATGGAATGGAATGGAATGGAACCATGAAATAAAATGTGAGGTGACATTGTGCCTCTGCAATTCTGCCTCAGTGACAATTTGAGACGGTGTTGAAAGAAAGGAATAGTATAGAATAGGGTGGAATGGAATGGAATTGAATGGAATGGAATGGAATAGAGTGCTATGGAAGAGGATGGAATGGAAGGGGATGGAATGGAATGGAATGGAATGGAAAGGGGATGGAATGGAATGGAATGGAATGGAATGGAATGGAATAAAATGGAATGGTGAAATAAAATGTGAGCTTACATTGTGCCACTGCAAACCAGCCTGGGTGACAGATTGAGAACATGTTGAAAGAGAGGAATAGAATAGAATAGTGTGGAATGGAATGGAATGGAATGGAACGGAATTGAATGGCATGGAATCGAATGGAAAGATCGGAATGGAGTGCAATGGAATGGAATGGAACGGAATGGAATGATATTGAAAAGAACAGAGTAGAATGGAATGGGATGGAATGGAATGGTTAAATAAAATGAGCTGACATTCTGCCACAACATTCCAGCCAGGGTGACAGATTGAGAACTTGTTGAAAGAAAGGAATAGAATAGAATAGCGAGTAATGGAATGGATTGGAATGGAGTGGAGTGGAGTGGCGTGGCGTGTAATGGAGTGGATTGGAGTGGTGTCGAATGGAATGGAATGGAAAAGATTGGGGTGTAATGGAACGGAATGGAAAGGTGAAATAAAATTTAAGCTGACATTGTACCACTGCAATCCAGCGAGGGTGACAGATTGAGAATTTGTTGAAAGAAAGGAATAGTATAGAAAACTGTGGAGTGGAATGGAATGGAATGGAATGGAATGGAATGGAATGGAACAGAATGGAATGGAGCAGAATGGAGTGCAATGGAACGGAATGGAATGGAATGGAATGAAATGGGATGGGATGGAGTGCAATGGAATGGGATGGAATGCATTGCAATGGAAGGGAACGGTGCAGAATGGAACGAAATGGAATGGAATGGAGTGGAAGGGAGGGGAATGGAATGGAACATACCGGTATGGAATGGAAGGGAACAGAATGGAATGGATTGGAGTGCAATGGAATGGAAAGGAATGGAATGGAATGAAATGAAATGGAATGGAATGGAATGGAATGGAAAGGAACTGTGAAAGAAAATGTGAGCTGTTATTGTGTCACTACAATGCAGCCAGGGTGACAGATTGAGAACTTTTTGAAGAAATGGAATAGAATAGAGTAGTTTGGAATGAAATGGAATGGAGTGGAGTGGGTGGCAGAGGAGTGGAGTTGAGCGGAGTGGAGGGGAGTGGAGTGGAATGGAATGGAATGTAATGGAACAGAATGGAAAGGAAAGGAACAATGTAGAATGGAACGGAATGGAACAAAATGGAATGGAATTGAAAGGAATGTAATGGAATGGAATGGAGTGGAATGGAATGGAATGGAGGGCAATGAAACGGAATGCAACGGAAAGCAACGGAATGGAAAGGAATGGAATGGAATGGAATGGAATGGAATACAATGGAATGGAATGGTATGGAATGGTGAAATAAAATGTGAGCTGACACTGTTCCACTGCAATCCAGCAAGGGTGAGAGATTAAGAACTTGTTGAAACAAAGGAATAGAAGAGCATAGTTTGGAATGGAATGGAATGGAATGGAATGGAATGGAATGGAATGGAACGAAATGGAACAGAATGGAATGGAATGGAACGGTGAAATACAATGTGAGCTGACATTGTGCCACAGCAATCCAGCCATGGTGAGAGATTGAGAACTTGTTTAAAGAAAGGAATAGAATGGAATAGTGTAGAATGGAATGGAATGGAATAGAGTGGAGTGGAGAGGAAAGGAGTGGAGTGCAATGGAATGGAATGGGATTGAATGGAGTGGAATGGAATGGGATAGAATGCAGTGCAATGGAATGGAATGGTATGGAATGGAACGAAATGGAATGGAATGGAGTGGAAGGCAGGGGAACGGAAAGGAACATACCAGAATGGAATGGAAGGGAACGGAATGGAATGGATTGGAGTGCAATGGAAAGGAAAGGAATGGAATGGAATGAAATGGAATGGAATGGAATGGAATGGAATGGAATGGAATGGAATGGAACAGTGAAATAAAATGTCAGTTGACATTGTGCCACTGCAATCCAGCCAGGGTGACAGATTGAGAAGATGTTGAAAGAAAGGAATAGAATAGAATAATGTGGAATGAAATGGAATCCAAAGGAATGGAATGGAATGGAATGGAATGAATGGAATGGAATGGAATGGAATGGAATGGAATGGAACAGTGAAATAAATTGTGAGCTGACGTGCCACTGCAATCCAGCCAGGGTGACAGACTGAGAACTTGTTCAAAGAAAGGAAAAGAATAGTATAGTGTGGAATGGAACAGAATGGAATGGAATGGAATGGAATGAAATAGAATGGAATGGAATGGAATGAAATGGAGTGCAATGGAACGGATTGGAAAGGAATGTAATGGAATGGAAGGGAATGGATTGGAAGGGAATGGAATGCAATTGAATGGAATGTAATGGAATGGAAGAGAATGGATTGGAATGGAATGGAGAACAATTGTACGGAATGGAAGTGAATGGAACGAAATGGAATGGAATGGAATGGAAGGCAACGGAACAGAAAGGAATGGAAGGGAATGGAATGGAATGGAATGGAACGGAATGGAATGAAATGGAATGGAATGGTTAAATAAAATGTGAGCTGATATTGTGCCACTGCAATCCAGCCAGGGTGACAGATAAAGAACTTGTTGAAAGAAAGTAATAGAATAGAATAGTCTGGAATGGAATGGAATTGAGTGCAATGGAAGAGAATGGAATGGAATGGAATGGAATGGAATGGAATGGAATGGAATGGAATGGAATGGAATCGAATGTAACAGTGAAATAAAATGTGAGCTGACATTGTGTCACTGCAGTCCACCCAGGGTGACCGATTGAGAACTTGTTGAAAGAGAGGAAGAGAAGAGAATAGTGTGGAATGCAATTGAATGGAATGCAACGGAGTGTAATGGAACCGAATGGAAATGAATGGAATGGAATGGAATGGAACAGAATGGAATGGTTAAAGTAAATGTGAGCTGACATTGTGCCACTGCAATCCAGCCAAGGTGACATATTAAGAATTGTTGAAACAAAGGAGTAGAATAGAATAGTGTGGAATGTAATGGAATGGAAAAGAATGGAAAGCAATGGAATGGAATGGAATGGAATGGAATGGAATGGAATGCAATGGAATGGAATGGAATGGAACGGAATGAAATGGAATGGAATGGAGTGGAAAAGAATGGAATGGAATGAAACGGTGTAACAAAATGTGAGCTGACATTGTGCCACTGCAATCCAGCAAGGGTGACAGATTGAGAACATGTTGAAAGAAAGGAGTAGAATAGAATAGTTTTGAGTGGAATGGAATGAAATGGAATGGATGCAATGGAACGGAATTGACTGGAAAGTAATCAAATGAAATGGAAGGGAATGGAATGAATGGAATGGAATTGAATGCAACGGAATGGAATGGAACGGTGAAATGAAATATGAGCTGACATTGTGCCACTGCAATCCTTCAAGGGTTACAGATTGAGAACTTGTTGGAAGAAAGGAATAGAATAAAATAGTGTGGAATGGAATGGAATGGAATGGAATGGAATGGAATAGAATGGAATTGGTTGCAATGGAAAGGAATGGAACAGAAGAATGGAATGGAATGGAATGGAATGGAAGGGAAGGGAATGGATTGGAATGGAATGGAATGGAAAGGAAGGGTGAAATAAAATGTGGGGTGATACTGCAAAACTGAAATCCAGCCAGGGTGACAGATTGAGAAATTGTTGAATGGAAGGAATAGAATAGATTAGTGGGGAAATGAAAGGAATGGAATGGACTGGAATGGAATGGAATGAATGGAATGGAATGGTGAGCAACATGCGGAATGGAATTAAATGGAATTGAATGGAATGGAATGTAATCGAATTTATTGGAATGGAACTGTGAAATAAAATGTGTGCTGAATTTTTGCCACAGCAATCCAGACAGCGTGACAGACTCAGAACTTATTGAAAGAAAGGAATATAATAGAACAGTGTGGAATCGAGTGTAATGTAATGGAATGGAATGAAATGGAATGGAATGGAGTGCAAGGGAATGGAATGGAATGGAAAGGAACGGAATGGAATGGAATGGAATGGAATGGAATGGAATGGAACGGAACAGTGAAATAAAATGGGAGCTGACATTGTGCCACTGCAACCCATCCAGGGTGACACATTGAGAACTGGTTGAAAGAAAGGAATAGAATAGAATCGTGTGGAATGGTAAGGAATAGAATGAAATGGACTGGAATGGAATGGAGTGGAATGCAATGGAATGGAGTGCAATGGAACAGAATGGAATGGAATGGAATGAAATGGAATGGAGTGCAACGGAACAGAATGGAACGGAATGGAATGGAATAGAATGGAATGGAATGGATTGGAATGGAAAGGGAAAATAAAATGTGAGCTGACATAGTGCCAATGCAATCAAACCAGGGTGAGAGATTGATAACTTGTTACAAGATAGGAATAGAATAGAATAGTGTGGAATGGAATGGAATGGAATGGAATGGAATGGAATGGAATGGAATGGAATGGAATGGATTTCAATGGAAAGAATGGAACAGAATGGAATGAACTTGAATGGAATTGAATGGAATGCAATGGAATGGAGTTCAATGGAACAGAATGGAACAGAATGGAATGAACTTGAATGGAATTGAATGGAATGCAATGGAATGGATTGGAATGGAAAGGGGAAATAAAATGTGAGCTGACATAGTGCCACTGCAATCCAACCAGGGTGAGAGATTGAGAACTTGTCGCAAGATAGGAATAGAATAGAATAGTGTGGAATGGAAGGGAATGGAATGGAATGGAAAGGAACAGAATGGAAAGGAATGGAGAAGAATGAAATGCAATGCAATGGAATGGAAAGGAGTGGAGTGGAATGGAGTGGAGGCGAATGTGAAGGAATGGAATGCAGTGTATGGAAAGGAATTTAGTGGAGAGGGTGGATTTGAATTGTATGGAATGGAATGGAATGGATTCGAGTTTAGTGGAGTGGATTATAGTGGAAAAGAATAGACTGGAATGGAATGGAATGGAACAGAATGGAATGGAATGGAATGCAGTGAATCGCAGTGAAGTGCATTGGAATAAAATGGAATGGAAAGGAGAGGAATGGAATGGAATGCAATACAATGGAATGGAATACGATGCAGTGGATTGGAGTGGAGGTGCATGGAGGGGAATGGAATGCATTGGAATGGAATGGAATGGAACGGAACAGAAAAGAATGGAATAGAATGGAATGCTATCGAATGCAATGGAATGGAATTTAGTGGAATGGAATGTAAAAAACTTCAATGGAGTGCAGTGCAGTGGAATGGAGAAATAAGGATGGGAGAGGAGTGCAGTGGAATGAAGTGGAATGGAATGGAATGGAATGGAGTGGAACGGAATGGAACGGAATGGAATGGAATGGAATGGACGGCAGTGGAAGCCAATTGGAAGGAATGAAATCCACTGGATTGGAGAGCAATGTACTGGCGAAGGGTGGATTTGAATTGAATGGAATGGAATGGAATAGATTCGAGTGGAATGGAGTGGATTACAGTGGAAAAGAAGAGAATGGAATGGAATGGAATGGAATGGAATGGAATGGAATGGAATGGAATGGAATGGAATGGAATGGAATGGAAAAAATTGCTGTGCAGCGCATTGGAGTGGAATGGAGAAGAAAGGAAGGGAGTGGAGGGGAGTGGAATGGAGTAGAATGCAATTGAAAAGAAAAGAATGGAATGGAAAGGAGTGGACTGGAATGTAGGCGAATGTGAAGGAATGGAACGGAGTGGAGTGGAGAGGAGTGGAGTGGAGAAGAGTGGATTTGAATAGAATGGATGGAATGGATTGGAGTGGATTCAAGTGGAAAGAATGGAATGGAATGGATTCGAGTGGATTCCAGTGGAAAAGAATGGAATGGAATGGAATGGAATGGAATGGAACGGAATGCAGTGGCATGGAACAGAATGGAGTGGAATGGAAGGAGTGGAATGGAGTGGAATGGAACGGAATGGAATGGAATGGAATGGAATGGAATGGAATGGAATGCAATGGAAAGGAGTGGAAAGGAATGGATGCGAGTCGGAAGGAATGGAACGCAGTGGAGTTGAGAGGAGTGCAGTAGACAATAGTGGATTTAAATAGAAAGGAATGGAATGTATTGGAGTGGAGTGAAGAGGATTCCAGTGAAAAGAAGGGAATGGAATGGAATGGAGTGGAATGGAAAGGAATGGAATTGAATGGAATGGAAAAAAGTGGATGGGAGTGTACTAGAGTGGAATGGAGAAGGAAGGAAGGGAGTGGGGTTGAGTGGAAAGGAGTGGAATGGAATGGAATGGAATGCAATGGAATGGAATGGAATGGAATGGAGTGGAATGGAATGGAAGCGAATGGGAAATAATGGAATTCAGTGGAGTGGAGAGGAGTGGAGTGGAGAAAAGTGTATTTGAATGGAATGGAATGAAATGGATTGGATTGGAGTGGAGTGGGTTCTACGGGAAAAGAATGCAATGTAATGTAAAGTAAGGGAATGGAATGGAAAGGATGGAATGGAAGGGAATGGAATGGAATGGATTGAAATGGAGTGGAATAGAAAGGAAAGGAATGAAATAAAGTGCAGTGGAGTGCAGTGGAGTTGAATGGAGAAGAAAGGAAGGAATTGGAGAGAATTGGAATGGAGTCTAATGGAATAGACTGGAATGGAATGGAATAGAAAGCAATGGAAAGGAAGGAATAGAAGATGGAATGGAATGGAATGGAATGGAATGGAATGGAACAGAGTGGACTGGAATGGAGGCGAAAGGGAAGGAATGCAATGCAGTGGAGTAGAGAGGAGCAGAGTGGAGAATAGTGGATTTGAATGGAATGGAAAGTAATGGAATGGATTAGAGTCGTGTGGAGTGGATTCTAGTTGAAAAAATGGAAAGGAATGGAATGGAAAGGAATGGAATTGAATGGAATGGAATGGAGTGGACTGGAATGGGGGTGAATGGGAAGGAATGCAATCCAGTGGAGTGGAGAGGATTGGAGTGGATTGCAATGGAATGGAATGCAAGGGAATGGAATGGAATGCAGTGGAATGGAATGGGATGGAAGGAATGGAATGAATGGAATGCAATGGAATGGAATGGAGTGGAGTCGACTGGAATAGAAGAGAATGGGAAGTAATGGAATGCAGTGGAGTGGAGAGGAGTGTAGTGGAGAAGAGTGGATTTGAATTGATTGCAATGAAATGCAATGGAATCAAACGGAATGGAATGAAGTGGACTGGAGTGTGGTGGATTGGAGTAGAATGGAATGGAATGGAAAGTATGGAAAGAAATGTAATACAATGGAAAGAAATGAAAGGAATGGAACGGAATGGAAATGGAATGGAATGGAAAGGAAAGGAGTGGTGTGCAGTTTATTGGAATTGAATGGATTGGAGAGGAGTGTAGTGGAGTGGAGGGGAAAGGGAAGGAATGGATTGCAGTGAAGTGGATTGGAGTGGAATGGAGGGGAGTCGACTGGATTCAGCTGGATTGGAATGGAATGGACTACAATGGAATGGAATGGAATGCAGTGGATTGGAGGGGAGTTTCATGGAGGGGAATGGATAGGAATGGAATGGAATGATATGGAACGGTACCGAACAGAACACAACGGAAAGAATGTAACGGAATGTAACGGAATGCAATGGAATGGAATGGAAAAAATTGTACTGGAGTGCAGTGGACTTGAATAGAAAAGAAAGGAAGAGAGTGGACTGGAGTGGAATGCAGTGGAATGGAATGGAATGGAAAGGAAAGGAATGGAGTTGACTTTAACTGAGGCGAATGGCAATTAATGGAATGCAGAGGAGTGGAGATGGGTGGAGTGGAGAAGAGTGGATTTGAATGGAATTTAATGGAATGGAATGGAGTGGACTGGAGAGGAGTGGTCTGGATTCTAGTGGAAAAGAATGGAATGGAATGGAATGGAATGGAATGGAATGGAATGGAATGGAAAAAAAAGTGCTGTGGAGTGTAGTGGAGTGGAATGGAGAAGAAAGGAACAGTGGAGTGGAGTCAAAGGGAGTGGAATGGAATGTAGTGGAATGGAATGGAATGGAATGGAGTGGAATGGAATGGAGTGGAATGGAATGGCATGTCATGGAATGGAATGGAAAGGAATAGAATGGAATGCAATGGAATGGAATGAAATGGAATGGAATGGAATAAAATGGAATGGAATGGAGTGGACTGGAATGGAGGCAAACGGGAAGGAATGAAATGCAGTTGAGTGGAGAAAGTGGAGTGGAGAAAAGAGCACTTGAATTTAATGGAATTGAATGCAATGGAAGGGGTTGTAATGAAATGGAATGCAGTGGATTGGACTGGAGTGGATTGCAGTAGAATGGAATGGAATTGAAAATAATGGATGCAGTAGAATGAATGGAAAGGAATACAATAGAATGGAATGAAAAGGAATGGGATGGAATGGAATGGAGAGGAACGCAGTGCAGTGTATTGGAAATGAATGGAATAGAGAGGATGGTGGTGGAGTGTAGTGAAATGCGAAGGAATGGAAGGGAGTGGACTGGAGTGGAGTGGAGGATAATGGAGGGGTGTAGATTGGATTCCGTAGGAATGGTATGGAATGGAATGGAATGGAAAGGAATGGAATTGAATGGAGTGTAGTGGATTGGATTGGAGTCGCATGGAGGTGAATTGAACGGAATGGAATGGGATGGAACGGAATACAATGGAATGGAATGAAACGGAATGGAATGAATTGATTGGAATGGAAAGAAATGGAATGGAAAAAAGTGCAATGGAGTGCAGTGGAGTGGAATGGAAAAGAAAGGAAGGGAGTGGAGTGCAGGGGAATGGAGAGAAATGGAATTGAATGGAATGGAATGTATTGGACTGCAGTGGAGGAAAATGGGAAGGAATGGAATAAAGAAGACTGGAAGGCAGTGGAGAGGAGAAGAGTAAATATGAATTGAATGGAATGGAATGTAATGGATTGGATTGGAGTGGAGTGGATTCTAGTGGAAAAGAATGGATTGGAATGGAATGGAATGCATTGGAATGGAATGGAATGGAATGGAACGGAATGAAATAGAGAAAAGTGCAGTGCTGCGTAGTGGGGAGGATTGCTGAAGAAATAAAAGGAGTGGTGTGGTGTTGAATGGAATGGAATGGAATGAAATGGAACAGAATGGAATGGACTGGATTGGAATGGAGGCGAATGGGAATTAATGAAATGCAGGGTAGGGAGCAAAATGGAGTGCAGAGGAGTGGATTTGTATTGAATGGAATGGAAAGGAATCGATTTCAGTGGAGTGGAGTGTATTCATTGGAAAGTATGGAATGGAATGGAATGGAACTGAATGGATGGAGTGGAATGGAGGGAATGGAATGGAATGCAATGGAATGGGATGGAATGAAGGGAAAAAGGGGCACTAGAGTGCAGTGGAGAGGCACGGAGAAGAAAGAAAGGGAGATGAGCTGAGTGGAATGGATTGGAATGGAATGGGATGGAATGGAATGGAATGGAATGGGATGGAATGGAATGGAATGGAATGGGATGGAATGGAATGGAATGGAATGGAATGGAATGGAATGGAATGGAATGGATTGAATTGGAATGCAATGGAATGCAATGGAACGGAATGGAATGGAATGGAATGCAGTTGAAGGGAAAATAATGGAATGGGATGGAATGGAATGGACGGGAATTCAGGTTAATGGGAAGGAAAGGAATGCAGCGGAGTGGAGAAGAGGGGAGTGCAGAAGAGAGAATTTGAACTGAATGGAATGAATATAAAAAACTGCAGTGGAGTGGAGTGTAGTGGAATGGAGAAGAAAGGAATCAAGTGGAGTGGAGTCGAATGGCATGGAAGGGAATGGAATGGAATGGAATGGAACGGAATGAATGGAATGGAATGGAATGGAATGGAATGGATGGAATGGAATGGAATGGAAAGGAATGGAGTGGAGTGGATGGAAATGGGAAGGACTATAATGCAGTGGAGTGGAGAGGAGTGGAGTGGAGAATAGTGGATTTGAATGGAATGGAATGGAATGGATTGGAGTGGAATGGAGTGGATTCTAGTGGAAAAGAATGGAATGGAATGGGATGAATTGGAATGGAATGGAATGGGATGGAATGCAAAGGAAAGAAATGGAATGGAATGGAATAAAGTGCAGTGGGGTGCAGTGGAGTGGAATGGAGAAGAAAGGAAGGAAGTGGAGTTGAGAGGAACGGAGTCAAATGGAATTTTATGAAATAGAGTGGAATGCAATGGAATGGAATTGAATGGAGTGGATTGGAATGGAGGCAAATGTGAAGGTAAGGAATGCACTGGTGTGCAGAGAGTAGAATGCAGAAGAGTGGTTTTGAATTGAATGGAATGGAAAGAATGGACTGGAGTGGAGTGGAGTGGATTCAAGTTAAGATGGAATGGAATGGAATGGAATGGAATGGAATGGAATGGAATGGATGAATGGAATGAAATGGATTGAATGGAAAAAAGTGAAGTGGAGTGTAGTGGAGTGGAAGGGAGAAGAAAGGAGGCAGGGGAGTGGAGTGGAATAGAATGGAATGGAATGGAATGTCTGGATTGGAGCTGAATGGGAGGGAAGGAATTGCAGTGGAGTGGAGAGGAGTGGAGAGAAGAAGAGTGGATTTGAATTGAATGTAATGGAATGAAATGGAATGGGATGGAATGGAATGGAATGCCATGGATTGGAGTGGATTGGATTGTGGTAGAATGGAATTGAATGGAAAGTAATGGAATGGAATGGAATACAATGGAACGGAATGAAAAGAATGGAATGGAATGGAATGTAGTGGAATGGATTGCACTATATTGGAAAAGAATGCAATTGGAGTGGAGTGTGGTGGAGTGGAGTGGAATGGGAAGGAATGGAATGGAGTGTAGTGGATTGGAATGGAGGGAGTAGATTGCATTCAGGTGCAATGGAAGGGATGAGAATGGAATGGAATTCTGTGGATTGGAGTGGAGTTGCATGGAGGCAAAAGGAATGGAGTGGTGTGGAGTGGAATGGAATGGAATTGAATGGAATGGAAAAGAATGGAAAAATACAGTGGAGTGCAGTGGTGTTGAAAGGAGAAGAAAGGAAGGGAGTGGAGTGGACTGGAATGGAATGGAATAGAATGAAATGGAATAAAATGGAATGGAATGGAGAGGATTGGAATGGAGGCGAATGGGAAGGAATGGAATGCAATGGTGTCGAGAGGAGTGGAGTGCAGAAGAGTGGAGTTGAAATGAATGGAAATTAAAGGAATGGATTGGAGTGGAGTGGAGTGGATTCTAGTGGAAAAGAATATAATGGAATGGAATGGAATGGAATGGAATGGAATGGAATGGATGGAGTGGACCGGAATGGAGTTGAATGGAATGCAGTGTACTGGAGAGGAGTGGAGGGGAAAAGTGTGGATATGAATGGAATGGAATGGAATGGAATAGATTGGAGTGGAATGGAGAGGAGTGGAGGGGAGAAGAGTGCATTTGAATTCAATGTAATGGAATGGAATGGATTAGAGAAGAGTGCAGTGGATTGTAGTGCAGAAGAAAGGATTGGAATGGAATGGAATGGAAAGGAATGGAGTGGACTATAATGGAGGCGAATGGGAAGGAATGGAATGCACTGGAGTGGAGAGGAGTGGAGTGGAGAAGAGTGGATTTGAATTGAATGAAATGGCATGGATTGGATTGGAATGGAGTGAATATTATTGGAAAAGACTTGAATGGAATGGAATGGAATGGATGGGAATGGAATGGAACGGAATGGAATGGAATGCAATGGAATATAATGGAATGGAATTGAATGGAAAGCAGTGGATTTGAGTGGAGTTGCATGGAGGGGAATGGAATGGAACAGAATGAAAAGGAATGCAGTGGGAATGGAATGGAATGGAATGCAATAGAATGGAAAAAAGTGCAGTGGAGTGCAGTGGAGTGGAATGGAGAAGAAAGGAAGGGAGTGGGGTGGAGTGAAATGGAATGGAATTGAATGGAATAAAATGGAATGGAATGGAGTGGACTGGAATGGAGTCGAATGGGAAAGAATGGAATGCAGTGGTGCGGAGAGGAGTGTAGTGCAAAAGACTGGATTTGAAATGAATGGAATGAAAAGGCATGGATTGGAGTGGAGTGGAGTTGATTATACTGGAATAGAATGCAATGGAATGGAATGGAATGGAATGTAACGGAATGGAATGAATGGAAAAAAGTTCAGTGGAGTGAAGTGGAGTGGAATGGAGAAGAAAGGAATGGAGTGGACTGGAGTGGAATGGAACATAAAGGAGTAGAGAGGAATCAGAAGCAATGGAAAGGAATGGAATGGAATGGAAGGGAATGGAATGGAATGGAATGGAAATGAATTCAGTGTGTTGGTGTGGAATTGCGAGGAGGGAAATATAATGGAATGGAATGGAATGGAATGGAATGGAATGGAATGGAATGGAAAAACGTGCAGTGGAGTGCGGTACAGAGGAATGGAGAAGAAAGGATGGGAGTGGTGTGTAGTGGAAAGGAGTGAAATGGAATGGAATTGAATGAAATGGAAAGAATGGAAGGAGTGGATTGGAATGGAGACGAATGGGACGGAATGGAATGCTATCGTGTGGAGAGGAGTGGAGTGCAGAAGAGTATATTGAATTGAATGGAATGAAGAGGAATCGATTTAACTTAACTGGAGAGGATTCTACGTGAAAAGAATGGCATAAAACTGAATGGAACGGAATGGAATGGATTGGAATGGAATAGAATGGAATGGAACAGAACGGAACGGAACGGAATGGAATGGAAAAAATTCAGTGGAGTGTAGTGGAGTGGAATGGAGAAGAAAGAAAGGGAGAGGAGTGGAGTGGAAAGGAGTGGAATGGAAAGGAATGGAATGGAATTGAATAGAATTGAATGGAATGTAGAGGACTGGAATGGAATGGAATGGAACAGAATGGAATGGAAAGGAATGGAATGGAATGAGTGGACTGGAATGGAGCGAATGTGAAGGAATGAAAGCAGGGGAGTGGAGAAGAGGGAATGGAGAAGAGTAGATTTGAACTGAATGGAATGAAATGCAATGGATTGGGATGGAAAGGAATGGAATGCAGTGGATTGTAGTGGAGTGGATTGGAGTAGAATGGAATGGAATGGAAAGTAATGGAATTGAATGGAATACAGTGGAACGGTAAGAAAAGGAATTTAATGGAATGGAATAGAATGAAGTGGAGTGGAATGCAGTGTATTGGAAATGAATGGAATGGAGAGGATTGTGGTGGAGGCAGTGGAATGGGAAAGAATGGAATGGAGTGGAGTGGAGTGGAATGGAGGGGAGTAGGTTGGAATCAGGTGGAATGCAATGCAATGGAATGGAATGCAGAGGATTGGAGTGGAGTTGCATGGAGGGGAATGGAATGGTATGGAATGGAATGGAATGGAATGCAATAGAATGGAAAAAATGCAGTGGAGTGTTGTGGAGTGGAATGGAGAAGAAATGAATGGAGTGGAGTTGACTGGAATGGAGTGGAAAGGACTGGAATGGAATGGAATACAATGGAATGGAATGGAGAGGATCGCAATGAAGGTGAATGGGTAGGAATGGAAAGCCGTGGTATGGAGAGGAGTGGAGTTTAGAAGAGTGCAGTTGAATTGAATGGAATGGAAAGGAATGAAGTGTAGTGCAGAGGATTGGATTCTGGTATAAAAAAATGGAATGGAATGGAATTGAATGGAATGGAAAAAATTGCAGTGGAGTGAAGTGGAGTGGAATGGAGAAGAAAGTAAGCAGTGTATTGGAATGGAGGGGAATGCAATGGAACGCAAACGTATGGATATAATGGAATGAAATGCAGAGGATTGGAGTGGAGCGAATGGGAGTAGAATGGAATGGAATGGAAAGTAATGGAAGGGAATGAAATACAATGGAATGGAATGATAAGGAATGGAATGGAATGGAGTAGAGTGGAGTGCAGTGTATTGGAAATGAATGGAATGGAGAGGACTGTTGTGGATTGGAGTGGAATGTGAAGGAATGGAATGGAGTGGAGTGAAGTGGAGTGGAATGCAATGGAGAAAAGTACATTGGATTAAGGTGGAATGGCATGGAATGGAATGGAATGGAATGGAATGGAATGGAATTAATGGAATGGAATGGAACTGAAAAAAGTGCAATGGAGTGCAGTGGAGTGGAATGGAGAAGAAAGAAGGGAGTGGAGTTGAGTGGAATGGAATGGAATGGAATGGATAGAATGGAATGGATTGGAGTGTATTGGAATGAAGGCAAATGGGAAGGAATGGAATGCAGTGGTACGGAGTGGAGTGGAGTTTAGAAGACTGGAATGAATTAAATGCAATGGAACAAAATGAATTGGAGTGCAGTGGATTGGATCCTTGTATAAAATAATGGAATGGAATGGAACGGAAAGGAATGGAATGGAATGGAAGGAAATGGAATGGAATGGCATGAATGGAAAAAAGTGCAGTGGAGTTTAATGGAGTGGAATCGAGAAGAAAGGAAGGGAGTGGAGTGGAATGGAGGGTAATGGAATGGAATGCAATGGAATGGGATGGAATGGAATGAAATGCAGGGGATTAGATTGGAGAATCTGGTAGTAGAATGGAATGGAATGGAAAGAAATGGAATGGAATGGAACACAATGAAATTGAATAATAAGGAATGGAATGGAATGGAGTGGAGTGGAGTGCAGAGAATTGCAAATAAATGGAATGAGAGGAGTGTGGTGGACTGCGGTGGAATGGAAAGGCATCGAAAGTAGTGGAGTGAAGTGGAGTGGAGTGCAATTGAGAGAAGTAGATTGGTTTAAGTCGGAATGGAATGGAATGGAATGGAATGCAGAGCATTGGAGTGGATTGGATTGGAGGGGAATGGAATGGAAAGGAATGGAATGGAATGAATCAAACGGAATGGAATGAATGGAATGGAATGGATTAGAAGGGAAAAAGTGCAGTGGAGTGCAGTGGAGTGGAATGGAGGATAAAGGAAGGGAATGGAGTATAGTGGAATGGAGTGGAATGGAATGCAATGGAGCATAGGGGACAGGAATGGAAGCTAATGGGAAGGAATGGAATGCAGTGGAGAGGAGAGGAATGAAGTGGAGGAGTGGATTGGAATGGAATGGAATGGAATGGAATGGAATGGAATGGAATGGAATGGAATGGAATGGATTGGAGTGGAGTGTATTCGAGTGGAATGGAGTGGAATGGAATGGAATGGAATGGAAGGCAATGGAATGAAATGGAATGAATGCAAAAAAGTGCAGTGGAGTTTATTGGAGTGGAATTGAGAAGAAATGAACGGAGTGGAGTGGAATTGAGGGGAAAGTAATGGAATGCAATGAAATGGGATGGAATGGAATGAAATGCAGGGGATTAGATTGGAGGGCATGGTAGTAGAATGGAATGGAATGGAAAGTAATAGAATGGAACGGAATACAATTAAATGGAATGATAAAGAATGGAATGGAATTGAATGGAGTAGAGTGCAGAGAATCGGAAATGAATGTAATGAGAGGAGTGTGGTGGACTGCAGTGGAATGGAAAGGAATGTAGTGGAGGAAGTGGAGAGGAGTGCAATGGAGAGAAGTAGAACGGTTTAAGTCGGAATGGAATGGAATGGAATGGAATGCAGAGCATTGGAGTGGAGTTCCTTGGAGGGGAATGGAATGGAATGGAATGGAATGGAATGGAATGGAATGGAATGGAATGGAATGGAATCAAACGGAATGGAATGAATGGAATGGAATGGAAGGGAAAAAAGTTCAGTGGAGTGCAGTGGAGAGGAATGGAGGGAAAGAAAGGGAAAGGAGTGTAGTGGAAAGGAGTGGAATGGAATGCAAAGGAGCATAGGGGACTGGAAAGGAAGCTAATGGGAAGAATGGAATGCAGTGGAGTGGAGAGGAGTGAAGTGGAGAAGAGTGGATTTGAATGGAATGGAATAAAATGGAATGGATTGGAGTGGAGTGGAGTGGATTCCAATGGAATGGAGTGGAATGGAATCGAATTGAATCGAATCGACAGGAATGCATTGGGAATGGAATGGAATGGAATGGATTGGACTGGAATGGAATGGAATGGAATGGTATGGATTGGACTGGAATGGTGTCAAATGATAATGAAATGTATGCAGTTCTTGAGTGCAGAGGAGTGGAGTGGAGAAGAGTTGATTTGATTTGAATGGAACTGAAAGGAAAGCAATGAATGGAATGGAATGGAATGCAGTGGATTGGAATGGAATGGAATGCAGTTAATTGGACTGGAGTGGATTGGAGAAGAATGGGAAGGAATCAAATGCAGTCGAGTGGAGAGGAGTGGAGTGGAGTACAGTAGATTTGAATAGAATGCAATAAAATGGAATGGAATGGAGTGGAGTGGAGTGGAATCTAGTGGAAAACAGTGTAATGGATGGGAATGGAATGGAATGGAATGGAACGGAGACGAATGGGAACGAACGAAATGCAGTGGAGTGGAGAGGTGTGGAGTGGAGAAGTGTGGATTGAATTGAATGAAATTGAATGGAATAGACAGGAGTGGAGTGAGTGGAGTGGAGTGGATTCTAGTGGAAAAGGAATGGAATGGAAATGGAATGGGAATGGAATGGAATGGAATGGAATGGAATGGATTGGAATGGAATGGAATGGAAACGGAATGGAATGGAATGAAACGGAATGGAATGAATGGAATGGAATGGAATGGAAAAAAGTGCAGTGGAGTGCAGTGGAGTGGAATGGAGAAGAAAGGAAGGGAGTGGAGTTGAGTGGAATAGAGTGGAATGCAATGGAATGGAATCGAATAGAATGGAATGGATTGGAGTGTATTTGAATGAAGGCAAATTGGAAGGAATGGAATGCAGTTTATGGAGTGGAGTGGAGTTTAGAAGACTGGAATGAATTGAATGCAATGGAAAAAAATGAGTTGGAGTGCAGTGGATTGGATTATTGTATAAAATAATGAATGGAATGGAATGGAATGGAATGGAATGGAATGGAATAGAATGGAATGCAATGCAATGGAAGGCAAAGGAATGAATGGAAAAAAGTGCAGTGGAGTTTATTGGAGTGGAATCAGAAGAAAGGAAAGGAGTGGAGTGGAATGGAGGGGAATGAATGGAATGCAATGGAATGGGATGGAATGGAATGAAATGCAGGGGATTAGATTGGAGGGTATGATAGTATAATGTAAAGGAATGGAACGTAATGGAATGTAATGGAATACAATGAAATGGAATGATAAGGAATGGAATGGACTTGAGTGGAGTGGAGTGTATTGGAAATGAATGGAGTGGAGTGGAGTTTGGTGGATTGGAGTGGAATGGGAAGGAATGGAATGGAGTGGAGTGAAGTGGTGTGGAGTGCAATGGAGGGAAGTAGATTGTATAAAGGTGGAATGGAATGGAATGGAATGGAATGGAATGGAATGGAATGGAATGGAATGGAATGCAGTGGATTGGAGTGGCGTTGCATGGACGGGAATGGAATGGAATAGAATGGAATGGAATGGAATCAAAAGTAATGGAATGAATGGAATTGAATGGAATGGAATGGAAAAAAGTGCCGTGAGGTGCATTGGGAGTGGAATGGAGAAGAAAGGAAGGGAGAGGAGTGTAGTGCAACGGAGTGGAATTGAATGCAATGGAACACAGAGGACTGGAATGGAGGCGAATGATAAGGAATGGAATGCAGTGGAGTGGAGAGGAGTGGAGTGGAGAAGAGTGGATTTGAATTGAATGCAATGGAATGGAATGGAATGGAATGGATTAGAGAGGAGTGGAATGGATTCCAGTGGAACGAATAGAATGGAATGAAATGGAATAGAATGGAATGGAATCGACTGGAATGGAATGGAATTGACCAGAATGGAATAGAATCGACTGGAATGGAATAGAATGGAAAGGAATGGAATGGAATGGAATGGAATGGAATGGAATGGAATGGAATAGAACGGAATGGAGTGGATTGGACGGGAATGGGTGCGAATGGGAAGGAATGGAACGCAGTGGAGTGGGGAAGAGAGGATATGATTTGAATGGAATGGCATGGAATGGATTGGAGTGGAGTGGAGTGGATTCTAGTGGAAAAAAATGCAATGGAATGGAATTTTATAGAATGAAATGGAATGGAATGGAATGGCGAGGAATGTAATAGAATGGAATGGAATGGAATGGAAAAAATTGCAGTGGAATATACTGGAGTGGATTGGAGAAGAAATGAAGCAAGTGGAGTGGAGTTAAACGGAGTGGAATGGAACAGAATGGAACGGAACGGAACGGAACAGAACGGAATGGAATGGAGTGAACTGGAATGGAGTCAAATGGGCAGAATGGTATGCAATTGAGTGCAGAGGAGTGGAGTGGAGAAGAGTGGATTTGAATTGATTGGAATGGAATTCAATGGTAAGTAATGGAATGCAATGGAATGGAATGCAGTGGAATGGAGTGGAGTGGATTGGAGAAAAACGGGAAGGAATCGAATGCAGTGGAGTGGAGAGGAGAGGAGTGGAGAAGAGTGGATTTGAATTGAATGCAATGAAATCGAATGGATTCGAATGGAGTGGAGTGGATTCTAGTGGAAAACAAAGTAATGAATGGAATGGAATGGAATGAAATGGAATGTAATGGAGTGGAATGGAATGAAATGGAATGTAATGGAGTGGAATGGAATGGAGTGGAATGGACTGGACAGGAATGGAGATGAATGGGAACAAACGGAATGCAGTGGAGTAGAGAGGACTGGAGTGGAGAAGTGTGGATTTGAATTGAATGAAATGGAATGGAATGGATTGGTGTGCAGTGGAGTGAATACTAGTGAATAAGAATAGAACGGAAAGGACCAGAATGAAACGGAATGGAATGGAATAGAATGGAATGGAATGGAATGGAATGGAATGGAATGGAATGGAATGGCAAGGAATTGAATGGAATGGAGTGGACAGGAATGGAGGCGAATGGGATGAAACGGAAGGCACTGGAGTGTAGAGGAGTGGATCGGAGAAGAGTGGATTTTAAAAGATTGGAAGGCAATGCAATGGAATGGAATAGAATGGAATTGAATGGAATGCAGTGGATTGGAGTGCAGTTGTGTTGAGGGGAATGGAAAGGAATGGAATATAATGGATTGGAATGGAATGGAACGGAATGGAATGGAATGCAATGCAATGAAATGGATGGAATGGAAAAAATTGCAGTGGAGTGCAGGGAAGTCTAATGGAGAAGAAAGGAAGGGGGGGAGTGGACTGACATGGAGTGGAATGGAATCGAGTTGAAAGGAAGGGAATGGAATGGAGTGGAAGGGAATGGAGGTGAATAGGAAGGAATGGAATGCAGTGGAGTGGAGAGGAGTGGAATGGAGAAGACTGGATTTAAATGGAATGGAATGGAATTGAATGGAATGTGTTGGAGTGGAGTGGAGTGAATTTTAGCGGAAAAGATTGCAAAGAATGGAACAGAAAAAAATGGAATGGAATTGAATGGGATGTAATGGCTTGGAATGGAATGGAATGCAACGGAATTGAATGGAATGCTATGTAATGAAATGGAGTGGAATGGAATGTTATGTAATGAAATGGAGTGGAATGGAATGCAATGGAATGTAAAGGAATGGAAAGGAATGGAACGGAATGGAATGGAATGGAATGGAATGGAATGGAATGGAATGGAAAGGAATGGAATGGAATGGAAAAAGTGCAGTGGAGTGCATTGGAGAGGAATGGAGAAGAAATAAAAGGAATGGAGTGGAGTAGAATGGAGTGGAATGAAACGGAATGGAATGGAATAGAATGAAATGGAATGGAGTGTCCTCCAATGGAGGCAAATGGGAAAGAATGGAATGCAGTGGAGTGGAGAGGACTGGAGTGGAGAAGAGTGGATTTGAATGGAATGGAATGGAGTCGAACGGAATGGATTGGAGTGGAGTGGAGGGAATTCTAATGCAAAGGAATGGAATGGAATGGAAAGGAATGGAATGGAAAAAAGTGCATTGGTGTCTAGTGGTGTGGAATGGATAAGAAAGGAAGGTAGTGGAGTTGAGTGGAATGCAGTGGAATGGAATGGAATGGAATGGATTCGAATGGGAAGGTATGGAAGGGAGAAAAGTGCAGTGTAGTGCAGTGGAGTGCAATGGAGAAGAAAGGAAATGAATGGAGTGGCGTGGAATGGAGTGGAATGGAATGGAGTGGAATGGAATGGAATGCAATGGAATGGAATGGAGTGGACGGCAATGGTGGTGAATGGAAAGGAATGGAATGCAGAGGAGTGGAGAGGAGTGGAGTGGAGAAGAGTGGATATGAATTGAATGGAATGGAAAGGAATGGATTGGAGTGGAGTGTAGTGGATTCTCGTGAACACAATGGAATGGAATGGAATGCAATGCAATGGAAAAAAGTGCTGTGGATTGTAGTGCAGTGGAAGGGAGAAGAAAGGAAGAGTGGAGTGGAATGGAATGGAAAGGAATTGAATGGGAAGGAATGGAATGCAGTGGAGTGGAGAGGATTGGAGTGGAGAAGAGTGCATTTCAATTGAATGGAATGGAATGGAAGGAAGAGAATGGAAAGGAATGGAATGGAACGGAACGGAACAGAATGGAGTGGAATGGAATGGAATGGAACGGAACGTAATGGAATGGAACGGAACGGAAAGGAATGGAATGGAATGGAATGGAATGGAATGGAATGGAATGGAAAAAAGGGCAGGGGAGTGTAGTGGAGTGGAATGGAGAAGAAAGGATGGGAGTGCAGTGGAGTGGAGTGAAATAGAGCAGAATGGAATGGAATGGAGTGGAGTGGACAGGAGTGCATGCAAATGGGAAGGAATGGAAGGCAGTGAAGTGGGGTGGAAAATAGTGGAGAAGAGTGGATTTCAATTTAAAGAAATGGAATGGAAAGGAGTGGAGAGTAATGAAGTGGATTTTAGTAGAAAAGAACAGAATGGAATGGAATACAAGAGAATGGAATGGAAAAAAGTACAGTGGAGTGCAGTGGAGTGGAATGGAGAAGAAAGGAAATGAGTGGAGTGGAGTGGAAAGGAGTGGATTGGAATTGAATGGAGTGGAATGGAATGGATTGGAATGGACTGGAATGGAGACGGACGTGAAAGTATAGGATGCAGTGGAGTGGAGAAGAATGGAGTGGAGAAGTGTGGATTTGAATTAAATGGAATGGAATTGAATGGATTGGAGTGGAGTGGAGTGGATTCTAGTGGAAAATAGTGCAATGGAATGGAACGGAATGGAATGGAATGGAATGGAATGGAATGGAATGGAATGGAATGGAATGGAATGGACGGGAAGCAATGGAATGGAATGGAATGGAATGGAAGAGTGGACTGGAATGGAGGCAAATGGGAAGGAATGGAATGCAGTGGAGTGCAGAGGTGTGGAGTGGAGAGAGTGGATTTGAATTGATTGGAATGCAATGTAAAGAAATGGAATAGAATGGAATAGACTGGAATGCAGTTGATTGGAGTCCAGTTGCGTGGAGGGGAATGGAATGGAATGGAATGGAATGGATTGGAATGTAATGGAATCAAGTGGAATGGAAAGGAATGGAATGGAAAAAGTGCACTGGAGTGCAGTGGAGTGGAAAGGAGAAGAAAGGAAGGGAGTGGAGTGGATTGGAAAGGAGTGGAATGGAATGGAATCTAATGGAATGGAGTGGACTGGAATGGAGCCGAATGGGAAAAAATGGAATACAGATCGTGGAGATGAGTGTAGCGGAGAACAGTGGATTTGAATAGAATGGAATGGATAGGACTGGGGTGGACTGGAGTGGATTCTAGTGGAAAATAATGGAATGGAATGGATTGAATGGAAGGGAAAGGAACGGATAAAAATGCAGTGGGGTGCAGTGGAGTGGAATGGAGAAGAAAGGAAGGGAGTCCATTAGAGTGGAATGGAGTGGAAAGGAACGGAATGGAATGGATTGGAATAGAGGCGAACGGGAAGGAATGGAATGCAGTTGAGTGGAGATGAGTGGAGTGGAGATGAGTGGACTGGAATGGAATGGAATGGAATGGAATGGAATGGAATGGAATGGATTGGAGTGGAGTGGAGTGGATTCTAGTGCAAAAGAAGGGAATGGAAAGGAATGGAATGGTATGAAAAAAAGCACTGTAGAGTTTAATGGACTGGAAAAGAGAAGAAAGGAAGCGAGTGGAGTGGAGTAGAATGGAGTGGAGTGCAATTGAATGGAATGGAATGGAATGGAATAGAATGGAGAGGAGTGGACTGAAACGGACATGAATGGGAAGGAATGGAATGCAGAGGAGTGGAGATTAGTGGAGTGGAGAATAGTGGATTTGAATTGAATGTAATGGTATGGAATGGATTGGATTGGAGTGGAGGGGTCTCTAGTGGAAATGAATGGAATGGAATTGAATGGAATGGAATCGAATGCAATGAAATGGAATTTAATGGAATGGAATGGAAAGGAAAGCAGTGCCTTGGAGTGGCATGGATTGATGTAGAATGGAATTTAATGGAAAGAAATGCAATGGAAGGGAACACAATGGAATGGAATGGAATGCAATGGAATGGAAAACCGTGCAATGGAGTGCAGTGGAGTGGAATGGAGAAGAATGGATTGGAGTGGAGTGGAGTGGAGTGGAATGGAGTGGAGTGGAGTGGAATGGAGTGGAATGGAGTGGAGTGGAGTGGAATGGAGTGGAATGGAATGGAATGGAGTGGAGTGGAGTGGAATGGAATGGAATGGAATGGAGTGGACTGCAGTGGAGGCAAAGGGAAGGAATGGAATTCAGTGGATTGGAGAGGAATTTAGTGGAGAAGAGTGGATTTGAATTGAATGGAATGAAATGGAAATGATTAGAGTGGAGTGGAGTGTATTCTAGCTGAAAACATTAGTATGGAATGGAATGGAATGGAATGGAAGGGAATGGAACAGAATGGAAAAAGTACAGTGGAGTGCAGTGGAGTGGAGGGGACAAGAAAGTAAGGGAGTGGAGTGGAGTGGAATGGAGTGGATTGGAATGGAATGGAATGGAATGGAGTGTACTGGAATGGAGGTAAATGCGAAGGAATGGAATGCAGTGGAGTAAAGAGTCGTGGAGTGGAGAAGAGTGGATTTGAATGGAAAGGAATGGATTGCGGTGGAGTGCAGTGGATTCAAGAGGATATGAATGCACTGGAATGCAATGGAAAGGAGTGTAGTGGATTGGAGTGTAATGGGAATGAAAGGAATGGATTGGAGTGGATTGGAGTGCAATGGAAGGGAGTAAAGTGGATTCAGGTGGAATGGAATGGAATAGAATAGAAAGGAAGGGAATGCAGTGGATTTGAGTGCAGTTGCATGGAACAGAATGGAATGGAATGACACGAAATGGAACGGAACGGAACAGAATGGAACGACAGCAATGGAATGCAATGGAATGGTATGCAATGGAATGGAATGGAATGGAATGGAATGGAAGTGAATGGAATAGAATCAAAAGGAATGGAAAGGACTAGAACGAAATGGAATGAAACGCAATGCAATGGAATGGAATGGAAAAAACTGCAGTGGAGAGCAGTAGAATGGAATGGAGAATAAATGAAGGGAATGGAGTGGAGTGGCATGGAATGAAATGGAATGGAAAAGAATGGAATGGAATGGAGTGGACTCGAATGGAATTGAATGGGTAGGAATGCAATGCAGTGGAGTCGAGAGGAGTGGAGTCGAGAGGAGTGGATTCGAGAAGTGTGGATATGAATTGAATGGAATGGAATGGCATGGATTAGACTGCAGTGGACGGGATTCTAGTGGAAAAGAAGGGAAGGGAATGGAATGGAATGGAATGGAATGGAATGGAATGCAATGGAATGGAATAGAATGGAATGGAATGGGATGCAAAGGAATGCAATGGAATGGAATGCAATGGAATGGAATGGAATGGAATGGAATGGAATGGAATGGAATGGAATGGAATGCAATGCAATGGAATGGAATGTAATGGAATGGAGTGGACTGGAATGGAGGCGAATGGGAAGGAATGGAATGCAGAGGAGTGGAGAGGAGTGGAGTGTTGAAGCGTGCACATGAATTGAATGGAATGGAATGGATTCGAGTGTAGTGGAGTGGATTCTAGTAGAAAAGAAAGGAATGGAATGGAATGGAATGGAATGGAATGGAATGGAATGGAATGGAATGGAATGGAAAGGAATGGAATGGAATGGAATGCAAAGGAATGAAATGGAATGGAATTGAAAGGAATGGAAAGGAATGGAATAGAAGGGAAGGGACTGGAATGGAATGGAATGGATAAAGGTCCAGTGGAGTGCAGTGGAGAGGCACGCAGAAGAAACGAAGGGATTACATTTGATTGGAATGCACTGGAATGGAATGGGATGGAATGGAATGGAAAGGAATGGAATGAAATAGAATGGAATGGAATGGAATGGAATGGAGTGGATTTCAATGGAGCTGATTGGGAAGGAATGGAATTCAGTGGTGTGGAGAGGAGTGGAGTTCAGAAGAGTGGATTTGAATGGAATGGAATGGAATGGAAACGAATGGAATGGAATGGAATTGAATGCAGTTGATTGGATTTCAGGGGTTCATAGTAGAATGGAATGCAAAGGAATGGAATGGAATGGAAACAAATGGAATGGAATGGAATGGAAACGAATGGAATGGAATGGAATGGAATGCAGTGGATGGGAGTTGAGTGGTTCATAGTAGAATGGAATGGAATGGACTGGAATATAAAGGAACGGAATGAAAAGTAAAGGAAAGGACTGGAATGGAGTGGAGTGCAGTGTATTGGAATTGAACGGAATGTAGTGGAGTGCAGTAGCGTGGAGTGGAATGGGAAGGAATGGAATGGAGTGGAGTGGTGTGGAATGGATGGGTGTAGAGTGTTATCAGGTGGAATGGAATGGAATGGATTAGATTGGAATGGAATGGAATACTGTGGATTGGAGTGGAATTGCGTGGTGGGAAATGGAATGCAATGAAATGGAATGGACTGGAATGGAAAAGAACGCAACGGAACACAAAGAATGGGATGGAAAAAAGTGCAGTGTAGTGCAGTGGAGTGGAATGGAGACGAAAAGAAGGGAGAGGAATGGAATGGAATGGAATGGAAGGGAAGGGAATGGAAAGGAATGCAATGGTATGCAGTTGACAGGAAAGGAGGTGAATGGGAAGGAATGGAATACAGTGGAGAGCAGAGCAATGGAGAGAAGAGGGGATTTGAATTGAATGGAATGAAATGGAATGGAAAAATGTGCAGTAGAGTGTAGTTAAGTGGAGTGGAGAGGAAAGGAAGGCAGTGGAGAGAAGTGGTAAGGACAGCAATTTAATGGAATGGAATGGACTGGAAGGGAGGCGAATGGGAAGGAAAGGAATTCAGTGGAGCAGAGGGGAGTGGAGAGGATAAGAGTGGAATTGAATTGAATAGAATGGAATACAATGGAATGGAATGGAATGGAATGGAATGGAATGGAATGGAACGGAACGGAATGGAACGGAATAGAGTAGAATAGAGTGGATTGGAGTGGAGTCAATTTGAGTAGAATGGAATGGAATTGAGAGTAATGTAATGGAATGGAATGGAATACAATGGAACGGTATGAAAAGGAAAGTAATGGATTGGAATGGAGTGGAATGGAGTGCAGATTTTGGGCAATGAATGAAATGGAGTGGAGTGTAGTGGAGAGGAGTGGAATGGGAAGGAAAGGAATGGAGTGGAGTGGAGTGGAATGGAGGGGAGTACAGTGGATTCATGTGAAATGGAATGGAATGGATTAGAATGGAAGGGAATGCTGTGATTTGGAGTGAAGTTGCATGGTTGCGAATCGAATGGAGTGGAAAGGAATAGAATGCAATGGAATGGAATGGCAAAAAGTGCAGTGGAGTGCACTGGAGTGCAAAGGAGAATATAGGAAAGGAGTGGATTGAAGTGGAATGGAGTAGAATGGAATGGAATGGAAAGGAATGGGATGGAATGGAATTGAGTGGATTGGAATGGAGGCGAATGGGAAGGAATGGAATGCATTCGGAAGGAGAGGAGAGGAGTGAAGAAGAGGGGACATGAATTGAATGGAATGCAATGGAACGGATTGCAGCGGAGGGGAGTGGATTTTACTGGTAAAGCATGGAATGCAACAGAATGGAATGGAATAAAATGGAATGGAATGCAATGCAATGGAATGGAATGGAGTGGAAAAAATACAGTGCAGTGCATTGGAGTGGAATGGAGAAGAGAAGAAGGGAGTGGAGTGGAGTGGAATGCACTGGAATGGGATGAAATACAGTGGACTGGAATGGAGGTGAATGGGAAGGAATGGAATGCAGTAGAGCGGAGACTAGTGGTGTGCAGAAGACGGGATTTGAATTGATTGGAATGCAATACAATCAAATGGAATGAAATACAGAGGATTGGTGTGGAGTGGATTGGAGTAGAATGGAATGGAATGGAAAGTAATGGAAAGGAATGGAATACAATCGAACGGAATGAAAAGGAATGGAATGGAATGGAATGGAACGGAGTGGAGTGCAGAGCAGTGTATTGGCATTGAATGGAACGAAGAGGAGTGCAGTGGAGTAGAGTGGAATGGGAAGGAATGGAAGGGAGTGGAGTGGAGGGCAGTGGAATGGAGGGGAGTAGAGAGGACTCAGCTGCAATGGAATGGAATGGAATGGAATTGAGTGGATCGGAATGGAGGCGAAACGGAAGGAGTGGAATGCATTCGGAAGGAGAGGAGTGGAGTGAAGAAGAGGGGACTTGAATTGAATGGAATGCAATGGAACGGATTGCAGCGGAGGGTAGTGGATTCTACTGGATAAGCATGGAATGCAACAGAATGGAATGGAATAAAATGGAATGGAATGGAATGCAAAGGAATGGAATGGAGTGGAAAAAATACAGTGCTGTGCATTGGAGTGGGATGGAGAAGATAAGACGGGAGTGGAGTGGAATGCAGTGGAATGGAATGAAATAGAGTGGACTGGAATGGAGGTGAATGGGAAGGAATGGAATGCAGTGGAGCGGAGACTAGTGGAGTGCAGAAGAGCGGATTTGAATTGATTGGAATGCAATAATATCAAATGGCATGAAATACAGTGGATTAGAGTGGAGTGGATTGGAGCAGAATGGAATGGAATGGAAAGGAATGGAAAGGAATGGAATAAAATGGAAAGGATTGAAAAGGAAGGGAATGCAATGGAAAGGAATGGAGTGGAGTGCAGAGCAGTGTATTGGCATTAAATGGAATGAAGAGAAGTGTAGTGGAGTGGAGTGGAATGGGAAGGAATGGATGGGAGTGGAGTGGAGGGCAGTGGAATGGAGTGGAGTAGAGTGGATTCAGCGGGAATGGAATGGAATGGAATGGGATGGAATGCAATGGAATGGAATGGAATGCAGTGGATTCGCGTGGAGTTGCATGGAGGGGATTAGAATGGAATGGAATGGAAAGGTGTGGAACAGAATGGAACAGAACAGAAGAGAGGGGAACGGAATGTAATGGAATGCAATGGAAACGAATAGAATGGAATGGAATGGAAAAAAGTGCATTGGAGTGAATTGGAGTGGAATGAAAAAGAAAGGAAGGGAGTGGAGTGGAGTGGAATGGAGTGGAAAGAAATGGAATGGAATGCAATGGAATGGAAAGGAATGGAATGGAATGGAATGGAATGGAGTTGACAGGAATGAAGGCGAATGGGAAGGAATGGAATGCAGTGGAGTGGAAAAGAGTGGAGTGTAGAAGAGTGGATTTGAATTGAATGGAATGGAATTCAATGGATTGGAGTGGAGTGCAACGGATTGCAGATTTTGTGAAATGAATGAAATGGAGAGGAGTGTAGTGGAGTGGAGTGGAATGGGAAGGAAAGGAATGGAGTGGAGTGGAGTGGAATGGAGGGGAGTAGAGTGGATTCATGTGAAATGGAATGGAATGGATTAGAATGGAAGGGAATGCTGTGATTTGGAGTGAAGGTGCGTGGCTGCGAATGGAATGGAGTGGAAAGGAACAGAATGGGATGGAATGGAATGCCAAAAAGTGCAGTGGAGTGGAAAGGAGAATATAGGAAAGGAGTGGATTGAAGTGGGATGGAGTAGAATGGAATGGAATGGAAAGGAATGGAATGGAATGGAATTGAGTGGATAGGAATAGAGGCGAATGGGAAGGAATGGAATGCATTCGGAAGGAGAGGAGTGGAGTGAAGAAGAGGGGACTTGAATTGAATGGAATGCAACGGAATGGATTGCAGGGGAGGGGAGTGGATTTTACTGGAAAAGCATGGAATGCAACAGAATGGAATGGAATAAAACGGAATGCAATGGAATGCGACGGAATGGAATGGAGTGGAAAAAATACAGTGCAGTGCATTGGAGTGGAATGGAAAAGAGAAGAAGGGAGTGGAGTGGAGTGGAATGCAGTGGAATGAAATGAAATAGAGTGGACTTGAATGGAGGTGAATGGGAAGGAATGGAATGCAGTGGAGCGGAGACTAGTGGAGTGCAGAAGAGCGGATTTGAATGGATTGGAATGCAATACAATCAAATGGAATGAAATAAAGTGGATTGGAGTGGAGTGGATTGGAGTAGAATGGAAAGGAATGGAATACAATGGAACGGAATGAAAAGGAATGGAATGGAATGGAATGGAATGGAATGGAATGGAGTGCAGAGCAGTGTAGTGGCATTCAATGGAATGAAGAGGAGTGTAGTGGAGTGGAGTGTAATGGGAAGGAATGGAAGGGAGTGGAGTGTAGGGCAGTGGAATGGAGGGGAATAGAGTGGATTCAGCTGGAATGGAATGGAATGGAATGGAATGGAATGGAATGGAATGGAATGGAATGGAATGCAGTGGATTCGAGTGGAGTTGGATGGAGGGGATTAGAATGGAATGGAATGGAAGGGTATGGAACAGCAAGGAACAGAACAGAAGAGAGGGGAACGGAATGTAATGGAATGCAATGGAAACGAATACAATGGAATGGAATGGAAAAAAGTGCTTTGGAGTGAATTGGAGTGGAATGGAGAAGAAAGGAAGGGAGTGGAGTGGAGTGGAATGGAGTGGAAAGAAATGGAATGGAATGCAATGGAGTGGAAAGGAATGGGATGGAGTGGAAAGGAATGGAGTTGGCAGGAATGAAGGCGAATGGGAAGGAATGGAATGAAGTGGAGTGGAAAAGATTGGAGTGTAGAAGAGTGGATTTGAATTGAATGGAGTGGAATGCAATGGATTGGAGTGGAGTGGAATGGAGTGCAGATTTTGGGAAATGAATGAAATGGAGAGGAGTGTAGTGGAGTGGAGTGGAATGGGAAGGAAAGGAATGGAGTGGAGTGGAGTGGAATGGAGGGGAGTAGAGTGGATTCATGTGAAATGGAATGGAATGGATTAGAATGGTAGGGAATGCTATGATTTGGAGTGAAGTTGCGTGGTTGCGAATCGAATGGAGTGGAAAGGAATAGAATGCAATGGAATGGAATGGCAAAAAGTGCAGTGGAGTGCACTGGAGTGCAAAGGAGAATATAGGAAAGGAGTGGATTGAAGCAGAATGGAGTAGAATGGAATGGAATGGAAAGGAATGGGATGGAATGGAATTGAGTGGATTGGAATGGAGGCGAATGGGAAGGAATGGAATGCATTCGGAAGGAGAGGAGTGGAGTGAAGAAGAGGGGACTTGAATTGAATGGAATGCAATGGAACGGATTGCAGGGGAGGGGAGTGGATTCTACTGGAAAAGCATGGAATGCAACAGAAAGGAATGGAATGAAATGGAATGGAATGGAATGCAATGGAATGAAATGGACTGGAAAAAATACAGTGCAGTGCATTGGAGTGGAATGGAGAAGAGAAGAAGCGAGTGGAGAGGAATGCAGTGGAATGGAATGAAATAGAGTGGACTGGAATGGAGGTGAATGGGAAGGAATGGAATGCAGTGGAGCGGAGACTAGAGGAGTGCAGAAGAGCGGATTTGAATTGATTGGAATGCAATACAATCAAATGGAATGAAATACAGTGGATTGGAGTGGAGTGGATTGGAGTAGAATGGAATGGAATGGAAAGTAATGGAAAGGAATGGAATAAAATGGAAAGGAATGAAAAGGAATGGAATGGAATGGAAAGGAATAGAGTGGAGTGCAGAGCAGTGTATTGGCATTGAATGGAATGAAGAGGAGTGTAGTGGAGTGGAGTGGAATGGGAAGGAATGGAAGGGAGTGGAGTGGAATGGGAAGGAATGGAAGGGAGTGGAGTGGAGGGCAGTGGATTGTAGGGGAGTAGAGTGGATTCAGCTGGAATGGAATGGAATGGAATGGAATGGAATGGAATGGAATGCAATGGAATGGAATGGAATGCAGTGGTTTCGAGTGGAGTTGCATGGAGGGGATTAGAATGGAATGGAATGGAATGGTACGGAACAGAATGGAACAGAACAGAAGAGAGGGGCACGGAATATAATGGAATGCAATGGAAACGAATAGAATGGAATGGAATGGAAAAAAGTGCATTGGAGTGAATTGGAGTGGAATAGAGAAGAAAGGAAGGGAGTGGGGTGGAGTGGAATGGAGTGGAAAGAAATGGAGTGGAACGCAATGGAATGGAAAGGAATGGGATGGAATGGAAAGGAATGGATTTGACAGGAATGAAGGCGAATGGGAAGAAATGGAATGCAGTGGAGTGGAAAAGAGTGGAGTGTAGAAGAGTGGATTTCAATTGAATGGAATGGAATGCAATGGATTGGAGTGGAGTGGAATGGAATGCAGATTTTGTGAAATGAATGAAATGGAGAGGAGTGTAGTGGAGTGGAGTGGAATGGGAAGGAAAGGAATGGAGTGGAGTGGAGTGGAATGGAGGGGAGTAGAGCGGATTCATGTGAAATGGAATGGAATGGATTCGAATGGAAGGGAATGCTGTGATTTGGAGTGAAGTTGCATGGTTGCGAATTGAATGGAGTAGAAAGGAATAGAACGGGATGGAATGGAATGGAATGGCAAAATGTGCAGTGGAGTGGAAAGGAGAATACAGGAAAGGAGTGGATTGAAGTGGAATGGAGTAGAATGGAATGGAATGGAAAGGAATGGAATGGAATGGAAAGGAATGGAATGGAATGGAAAGGAATGGAATGGAATGGAGGCGAATGGGAAGGAATGGAATGCATTGGGAAGGAGAGGAGTGGAGTGAAGAAGAGCGGACTTGAATGGAATGCAATGGAATGGATTGCAGGGGAGGGGAGTGGATTCTACTGGAAAAGCATGGAATGCAACAGAATGGAATGGAATAAAATGGAATGGAATAGAATGCAATGGAATGGAATGGAGTGGAAAAAATACAGTGCAATGCATTGGAGTGGAACGGAGAATAGAGGAAGGGAGTGGAGTGGAATGCAGTGGAATGGAATGAAATAGAGTGGACTGGAATGGAGGTGAATGGGAAGGAATGGAATGCAGTGGAGCGGAGACTAGGGGAGTGCAGAAGAGCGGATTTGAATTGATTGGAATGCAATACAATTAAATGGAATGAAATACAGTGGATTGGATTGGAGTGGATTGGAGTAGAGTGGAATGGAATGGAAAGTAATGGAAAGGAATGGAATAAAATGGAACGGAATGAAAAGGAATGGAATGGAATGGAGTGGAGTGCAGAGCAGTGTATTGGCTTTGAATGGAATGAAGAGGAGTGTAGTGGAGTGGAGTGGAATGGGAAGGAATGGAAGGGAGTGGAGTGGAGGGCAGTGGAATGTAGGGGAGTAGAATGGTTTCAGCGGGAATGGAATGGAATGGAATGGAATGGAATGGAATGGAATGGAATGGAATGGAATGCAGTGGATTTGAGTGGAGTTGCATGGAGGGGATTAGAATGGAATGGAATTGAATGGTATGGAACAGAATGGAACAGAACAGAAGAGAGGGGAACGGAATGTAATGGAATGTAATGGAAATGAATAGAATGGAATGGAATGGAGAAAATTGCATTGGAGTGAATTGGAGTGGAATGCAGTAGAAAGGAAGGGAGTGGAGTATAGTGGAATGGAGTGGAAAGAAATGGAATGGAACGCAATGGAATGGAACGGAATGCTATGGAATGGAAAGGAATGGAGATGACAGGAATGAAGGCGAATGGGAAGGGATGGAATGCAGTGGAGTGGAAAAGAGTGGAGTGTAGAAGAGTGGATTTGAATTGAATGGAATGGAATGCAATGGATTGGAGTGGAGTGGAATGGAGTGCAGATTTTGGGAAATGAATGAAATGGAGAGGAGTGTAGTGGAGTGGAGTGGAATGGGAAGGAAAGGAATGGCGTGGAGTGGAGTGGAATGGAGGGGAGTAGAGTGGATTCATATGTAATGGAATGGAATGGATTACAACGGAAGGGAATGCTGTGATTTGGAGTGAAGTTGCGTGGTTGCGAATGGAATGGAGTGGAAAGGAATAGAATGGAATGGAATGGAATGGCAAAAAGTGCAGTGGAATGGAAAGGAGAATATAGGAAAGGAGTGGATTGAAGTGTAATGTAGTAGAATAGAATGGAATGGAAAGGAATGGAATGGAATGGAATTGAGTGGATTGGAATGGAGGCGAATGGGAAGGAAAGGAATGCATTCAGAAGGAGAGGAATGGAGTGAAGAAGAGGGGACTTGAATTGAATGGAATGCAATGGAACGTATTGCAGCGGAGTGGAGTGGATTCTACTCGAAAAGCATGGAATGCAACAGAATGGAATGGAATAAAATTGAATGGAATGGAATGCAACGGAATGGAATGGACTGGAAAATATACAGTGCAGTGCTTTGGAGTGGAATGGAGAAGAGAAGAAGGGAGTGGAGTGGAGTGGAATGCAGTGGAATGGAATGAAATAGAGTGGACTGGAATGGAGGTGAATGGGAAGGAATGTAATGCAGTGGAGCAGAGACCAGTGGAGTGTAGAAGAGCGGATTTGAATTTATTGTGATGCAATGCAATCAAATGGAATGAAATACAGTGGATTGGAGTGGAGTGGATTGGAGTAGAATGGAATGGAGTGGAAAGCAATGGGAAGGAATGGAATACAATGGAACGGAATGAAAAGGAATGGAATGGAATGGAATGGAGTGGAGTGCAGAGCAGTGTATTGGCATTGAATGGAATGAAGAGGAGTGTAGTGGAGTGCAGTGGAACGGGAAGGAATGGAAGGGAGTGGAGTGGAGGACAGAGGAATGGAGGGCAGTAGAGTGGATTCAGGTGGAATGGAATGGAGTGGAATGGAATGGAATGGAATGCAAGGCAATGCAATGGATTCGAGTGGATTTGCATGGAGGAGATTAGAATGGAATGGAATGGAATGGTATGGAACAGAATGGAACAGAACAGAAGAGAGGGGAACGGAATGTAATGGAATGCAATGGAAACGAATACAATGGAATGCAATGGAAAAATGTGCATTGGAGTGAATTGGAGTGGAATGGAGAAGAAAGGAAGGGAGTGGAGTGGAGTGGAATGGAGTGGAAAGAAATGGAATGGAACGCAATGGAATGGAAAGGAATGGGATGGAATGGAAAGGAATGGAGTTGGCAGGAATGAAGGCGAATGGGAAGGAATGGAATGCAGTGTAGTGGAAAAGAGTGGAGTGTAGAAGAGTGGATTTGAATTGAATGGAAAGGAATGCAATGGATTGGAGAGGAGTGGAATGGGTTCCAGTGGAAAAGAATGGAATGGAATGGAATGCAATAGAATGGAATGGAATGGAATGGAGTGGAAAAAAGTGCAGTGGAGTGTATTGGGGAGGAATGGAGAGAAAAGGAAGGGAATGGAGCGGAGTGGAATGGAATGGAATGCAATGCAGTGGAGTGGAGTGGAGTGGATTGGAGTAGAATGGAATGGAATGGAAATTAGAGGAATGGAATGGAATGGAATGGAATAAAATTGGACGTAATGAAAGGTATGGAATGGAATGGAAAGGAGGGGAGTGGAGTCAGTGTAACCAAAATGAATTTAATGGAGTGAAGAGTAGTGGACTGCAGGGGAATGGGAAGGAACAGAATGGAATGGTGTGGAATAGAGGGGAATAGAGACGATTAAGGTGGAATGGAATGGAATGGAATGGAATGGAATGGAATGGAATGCAATGGAATGGAATGGAATGGAATGGAATGGAATGGATTGGAATGGATTGGAATTGAGTGGAATGGAATGGAATGGAATGGAATGGAATGGAATGCAATGGAATGCCGTTTGTTGGAGCGGAGTTGCATGGTGTCGAATGGAATGGAATGGAAAGTAATGAAAAAAGTGCGGTGGAGTGCAGTGGACTACAATGGAGAATAAAGGAGGTGATTTGCGTGGAGTGGAATGGAGTGGAATGGAAGAAAATGGAGTGGAATGGAATGGAATGGAAGGTAATGGAGAGGATTGTAATGGAGGCGAATGGGAAGGATTGGAATGCATTTGGAAGTAGAGGAGTGGAGTGAAGAAGAGGGGACTTGAATTGAATGGAATGCATCGGAATGGATTGCAAGGGAGTGCAGTGGATTCTACTGGAAAGCATGGAATGGAACAGAATGGAATGGAATGGAATGGAATGGAATGGAATGGAATGGAATGGAATGCAATGGAATGGAATGGAGAGGAAATAATACATTGGAGTGCATTGGAGTGGAATGGTGAAGAGAAGAATGGAATGGAGTGGAGTGGAGTGGAATGCACTGGAATGGAATGGAGTGGGCAGGAATCGAGGTGAATGGGAAGGAATGGAATGCAGTGGAGTGGAGACTAGTGGGGTGGAGAAGAGTGGATTTCAATTGATTGGAATGCAATGCAATGGAAAGGGATGGAATGCAGTGTATTGGAGTGGAGTGGATTGAAGTAGAATGGAATGCAATGGAAAGTAAAGGAAAGAAATACAATGGAAAGGAATGAAAAGGAATAGAATGGAATGGAATGGAATGGAATGGAATGGAATGGAGTGGATAGAAGTGTATAGGCATTGAATGGAATGAAGAGGAGTGTAGTGGAGTGGAGTGGAATGGAAAGGAATGGAATGGAGTTAAGTGCAGTGGAATGGAGGGGAGTAGAGTGGATTCAGGTGGAATGGAATGGAATGGAATTGAATGGAATGGAATGCAGTGGATTGGAGTGGAGTTGCATGGCGGGGATTGGAATGGAATGGAATGGAATGGAATGGAATGGAATGGAATGGAATGGTATGGAACAGAACAGAACAGAACAGACAGAGCGGAACGGAATGTAATGGCATGCAATGGAATGGAATGGAAAGGAATGGAATGGAAAAAGTGTATTGGACTGTAGTGGAGTGGAATGGAGAAGAAAGGAAATTAGTGGAGTGGAGTGGAATGGAATGGAATGCAGTGGAATTGAATGGAATGCAGTTGAATGGAATGGAGGTGAATGGAATGGAATGGAATGCACTGGAGTGGAAAAGTGTAGAGTGGAGAAGAGTGGATTTGAATTGAATGGAATGGAATGCAATGGATTGGAGTGGAGTGGAGTGGGTTCCAGTGGAAAAGAATGGAACGGAATGGAATGGAGTATAATGGAGTGTGATGGAATGGAATGGACCAGAAAGGAATGGAGTGGAATGGAATGGAATGGAATGCAACGGAATGGAATGGAGTGCAATGGAATGAAGTGGAGTGGAGTGGAGTGGATTGGAGTAGAATGGAATGGAATGGAAATTAATGGAATGGAATGGAATCCAGTGGAACGTAAAGAAAGGTATGAAATGGAATGGAATTGAGTGGAATGGAGTGCAGTGTATCGGAAATGAATGGAATGGAGAGAAGTGTAGTGGACTGCACTGGAATGGGAAGGAACGGATTGGAGTGGAGTGGAATAGAGGGGAGTAGAGTGGATTCAGGTAGAATGGAATGGAATGGAACAGAACGGAACGGAATGAAATGGAATGGAATGCAATGGAATGGAATGGAATGGAATGGAATTGAATGGAATGGAATGGAATGGAATGCAGTGTATTGGAGTGGAGTTGCGTGGTGGGGAACAGAATGGAATGGAACAAAATAGATTGGAAGGCAATGTAATTGAATGGAGTAGACTGGAATGCAGTGTAGATGAAATGGAGAAGAAAGAAATGGATTGGAGTGGAATGGAGTGGAGTGAAGTGTAATGGAATAGAATGGAATGGAATGTAGTGTATTGGAGTGGAGTGGAATGGGACGAAATGGAAAGGAGTGGAGTGGAGTGGAATGGGAAGGAATGGAGTGGAATGTAGAGGAGTGGAGTAGAGTGGTTTTGAATGGAAGTGAATGGAATTGATTAGAATGGAATGGAAGGAATTTAATGCAGTGGATCGGAGTGGTTTGGAATGGAGTGGAAGTGAATGGAAGGGAAGCGAATGGAATGGAATGGAATGCAATGGAATGGAATTGGATTTAATGTAGTCGAGGGGAGTGCAGTGTAGTGGAATGGAGTAGAAAGAAATAGATTGGAGAGGAGTGGACAGGAGAGGATTGGAGTGAAATGCATTGGATTCGATGGAATTTAATGGAGTGGAGTTGAGTGGATTGGAATTTAAAGGAATGGAATGGAGTGGCGTGGATTGGAGTGGAGTGGAATGGATTAGACTGGATTTGAGAGGAATGGCATGGAAAGAAATGGACTGGAATGGAACGGAATGGACTGCAGTGGAGTGGAGTGGTCTGGAAAGGAATGGAATGGAAGGGAATGGAATTGAATGCAATGCAATGCAACAGAATAGAAGTGAAGGGAATGGAGTGGAGAGGCATGGAATGGGAAGGTATGGAAAGGACTGGAGAGGTGTGGAATATAGTGAAGTAAAGTGGATTAGAGTGGAAAGGAATGGAATGGAATGGAATGGAATGGAATGAAATGGAATGCTGTGGATTGGAGTGGAGTGGAGTGGAATGTAGTGTCTTGGAAGGGAGTGTAATTGAATTGAATACAATCCAATGACATGGAATGGAATGGAATGGAATGGGATGCTGTGGATTGGAGTGGAGTGGAGTGGAGAGGAATGTAATGTCTTAGAAGGGAATGAAATGGAATTGAATGCAATCCAATGCATTGGAATGGAATGGAATGGATTGGAATGGAGTGGACAGGAGTGCAGTGTAGTAGAATGGAGTAGAAAAGAATGGAGTGGAGTGCACTGGAATGGAATGGAAAGTTATGGAAAGGAATGGAGTGAAGTAGAGTGGAGTGTAATGGGAAGAAATAGAATGCAGTGGAGTGGACAGGAGTGGAGTGTATTAGAGTGGATTCGAGTGGAATGGAATGGAATGGAAAGGAGTGGATTGGAGTGGATTGGAGTGGAATGGAATGCAATGGGATTTAAAGGAATGGAATGGAATGGAATGCAATGGAACAGAATGGAATGGAATGGAGTGGAAAGGACTGCAGTGTAGTGGCATGGGGCAGAAATTAATGGAGTAGAGAGGAGCAGGGTGGTTTGGAATGAAATGGAATGGAATGGAATGGAAAGGAATAGATTGGAAAGGAGTGAAGTGTAGTGGAGGGGAATGGGAAGGAAAGGAATAGAGTGGAGTGAATTGGAGGACAGTGGAGTGGAATAGAGTGGATTCGATTTGAATGGAATGGAATGGATTGGAGTGGAAAGGAAAGGAATGAAACAGAATGGAATGCAGTGGATTAGAGTGGAATGGAATGGAATGGAACAGAATGGAATGGATGGGAATGGAATGGAATAGAATGCAATGTAAAGGAATGGAATAGAATGCAATGTAAAGGAATGGAATGGAATGAAAGAATGGAATGGAGTGGAGTGGAGTGGAATGGGAAGGAATGGAATGTAGTGGAGTGGAGTAGAGTTGATTAGAGTGGAATGGAATGGAACGGAATGGAATGGAAATAAAGCTGTGGATCAGAGTGGAGGGCAGAGGAGTGGAATGGATGGAATGGAAGGAAATGGAATTGAATGCAATGTAATGCAACGAAAGGGAATGGAATGGAATGGATTGGAGAGGCTTGGAATCGGAAGGAATGGAAAAGAGTGGAGTGGAGTTGAGTATAGTGAACGAGAGTGCATTTGAGTGGAATGGAAAGGAATGTTATGGAATGGAATGGAAAGGAATGGAATGGAATGGAATGGAAAGGAATGGAATGGAATGAAATGGAATGCTGTGGATTGGAGTGGAGGGGAGTGGAGTGGAATGAAATGTCTTGGTAGGGAATGTAATGGAATTGAATGCAATCGAAACGCATGGAAAGGAATGGAATGGAATGGAATGGAATGGAATGGAATGGAATGGAATGGAATGGAACGGAATGGAATGGAATGGAGTGGAATGGAATGCAGTGTATTGGCATAGAGTAGAAACGAATGGAGTAGAGTGGAGTGGAGTGGTGTGGAATGAAATGGAATGGAATGGAATGGAAAGGAATGAAATGGAACAGAGTGGAGTGTAGTGGAGTGTAATCGGAAGGAATGAAATGGAGTGGAGTGAATTGGAGAGCAATGGAGTAGAGTGGACTTGATTAGAATGGAATGGAATAAATTGCAGTGGAAAGGAAAGGAATGGATTGGAATGGAATGCAGTGGATTGGAGTGGAGTGGAATGGAATGGAATGGAAGGCAATGGAATCGAAGGGAATGCAATGTAAAGGAATGGAATGGAATGGAATGGATTGGAATAGAATGGAATGCAATGGAATGGAGTGGAGTGCAGTGTAGTGTAATAGAATAGAAAGGAATGGAGATGAGTGGAGATGAATGGAAAGACATGGAATGGAGTGGAATGGAGTGGAAGGGAAAGGAAGGGAATGTAATTGAATGGAGTGGCGTGGAATGGAATGGAAATGAATGGAATTGAGAGGAGTGCAGTAGAGTGTATTCGAGTGGAATGGAATGGAATGGAATGGAATGAATTTTGTGGAGCCGATTGGAGTACAGTGGAGTGCAATGGAATGGAATGGAATACAGTGAAACAGAATGGAATGGAACGGAATGGAATGGAATGGAATGGAATGGAATGGAATGGAACGGAACGGAATGGAATGGCGTGGAGTGAAATGCAGTGTACCAGAAGGGAGGAGAAAGTATTGGAGTGGAGAGAAGTGGAATGGAATGGCATGGAATGGAGTGGAGTCGAGTGGAATGGGAAGAAATGGAATGAAGTGGACATGATTGGAGTGGAATGTAGTGGATTAGTGTGGATTCGAGTTGAATGGAATGGAATGGATTAGAGTGGAATAGAAAGGAATGGAATGAAATGGAATGCAGTGGATTGGAATGAAGTGGAGTGGAATGGAATGGAATGGCATTGAAGGGAATGGAATGTAATGGATTGCAATGGAACGGCATGGAATGGATTGGAAAGGAATGGAGTGGAATGTAGTGCAGTGCAGTGGAATGGAGCAGAAAGGAATGGAGTGGAATGGACGGGAGTGTGGTGGAGTGGAATTGAGTGGAATGGAATGGAATGGAAAAGAATAGAATGTAGTGGAGTGGAGTGGAATGGGAAGGAATGGGGTGGAGTGGAGTGGAGAACATTTGATTTGAGTGGAAAGGAATGGATTGGAATGGAATGGAAAGAAACCTGTGGATCGGAGAGGAGTGGAGTGGAATGCAATGGTAAGGAAGGGAAGGAAATGGAATGAAATGCAACGGAACGGAAAGGAGTGGAAGGAAATGGAGTGAAGTGGAGTGAAGTACAGTGGAATGGAGTAGAAACGAATGGAGTAGAGTGTAGTGGAGTGGAATGGAATGTATTGGAATGGAATCGAATGTAGTAGAGAGGAGTGAATTCAGAAGAAATGGAATGGAATGGAGAGGCGTGGAATGGGAAGGAATGGAAAGGAGTGGAGTGGAGTGGAGTATAGTGAAGTATAGTGGATTCGAGTGGAATGGAATGGAATGGAAGGAAATGGAATGCTGTCGATTGGAGTGGAGTGGAGTGGAGTGGAATATACTGTCTTGGAAGGGAATGTAATGCAATTGAATGCAACCCAATGGCATGGAATGGAATTGAATAGAATGGAATGGAGTGGAGAGGAGTGCAATGTAGTAGAAGAGAGTAGAAAAGAAAGGAGTAGAGTGCAGTGGAATGGAATGGAAAGTTATGGAATGGAATGGAGTGAAGTAGAGTGGAGTGTAATGGGATGGAATGGAGTGGAGTGGAGTGGACAGGAGTGGAGTGGATTCGAGTGGAATAGAGTGGAGTGGAATGGAATGGAATGGAGTTGATTGGAGCAGAGTGGAGTGGAGTGGAGAGGAATGGCAAGGAATAGAGAGATGTGGAGTGGAGTAGAGTTGATTTGAGTGGAGTGGAATGGAATGGAATGGAATGGAAAGAAAGCTGTGGATCGGAGAGGAATGGAGTGGAGTGGAATGCAATGGAAAAGAATGGAAGGAAATGGAATGCAATGCAATGGAATGGAATGGAATGGACTGGCGTGGAGTGAAGTATAGTGGAATGGAGTAGAAAGGAATGGAGTGTAGTGGAGTGGAATGGAATGTATTGGAATGCAATCGAATTGAGTGGAGTGGAGTGTAATCAGAAGGAATGGAATGGAGTGGAGAGGTGTGGAATGGGAAGGAATGGAAAAAAGTGGAGTGGAGTGGAGTATAGTAAAGTATACTGGACTCGAGTGGAATGGAATGGAATGGAATGGAATGGAATGGAATGGAATGCGGTGGATTGGAGTGGAGTGGAGTGGAGTGGAATGTAATGTCTTGGAAGGGAATGTAATGAATTGAATGCAATCTAATGGCATGGAATGGAATTGAATAGAATGGAATGGAGTGGAGAGGAGTGCAACGTAGTAGAAGAGAGTAGAAAAGAAAGGAGTGGAGTGCAGTGGAATGGAATGGAAAGTTATGGAATGGCATGGAGTGAAGTAAAGTGGAGTGTAACTGGATGGAATGGAATGTAGTGGAGTGGACAGGAGTAGAGTGGATTAGAGTGGATTCGAGTTGATTGGAATGGAATGGAAAGGAGTGGATTGGAGCAGAATGGAGTGGAGTGAAATACACTGGGATTTGAAGGAATGGAATGGAATGGAATGCAATGGAACAGAATGGAATGGAATGGAGTGGAACGGAATGCAGTGTAGTGGCATTGAGTAGAAAGGAATGGAGTAGACTGGAGAGGGATGGTGTGGAATGGAATGGAATGGAATGGAATGGAATGGAATGGAATGGAATGGAATGGAAAGAAATGGAATGGAAAGGAGTGGAATGTAGTGGAGTGGAAAGGGTAGGAAGGGAATGCAATGGAGTGAATTGGAGAGCAGTAGAATGGAGTAGAGTGGATTCGATTTGAATGGAATGGAATGCATTGGAGTGGAAAGGAAAGGAATGGAACGGAATGGAATGCAGTGTATTGGAGTTGAGTGGAGTGGAATGGAATGGAATGGAATGGAATGGAATGGAATGGAATGGAATGGAATGCAATGTAAAGGAATGGAATGGATCGGAATGGAATGGAATGGAAGGGAATGGAATGGAATGGAAAGGAATGGAATGGAATGGAGTGCAGTGCAGTGCAGTGCAATACAGTAGAAAGGAATGGAGATGAGTGGAGACGAATGAAAGGCATGGAATGGAGTGGAAGGGAAAGGAATGGAATGGAATTGAATGGAATGGAGTGGAGTGGAAGGGGAATGAATGGAATTGAGTGGAGTGGAGTTGAGTGGATTTGAGTGGAATGGAATGGAATAGAATGGAATGGAAAGGAATGGAATGCAATGAATTCTGTGGATTGGAGTGGAGCACAGTGCAGTGCAATGGAATGGAATGGAATGGAAGGGAAATGAATGGAATTGAAAGGAAAGGAATGGAAAGGAATGGAATGTAAAGGAATGGAATGGAATGGAATGGAATGGAATGGATGGAATGGAATGGAATGGAATGGAAAGGAATGGAATGGAATGGATTGGAATGGAATGGAATGCAATGGAATGGAATGGAATGGAGTGGAGTGCAGTGTAGTGAAATGGAGTAGAAAGGAATGGAGATGAGTGGAGACGAATGGAGAGGCATGGAATGGAGTAGAATGGAGTGGAAGGTAAAGGAATGGAATGGAACTGAATGGAATGGAGTGGAGTGGAATGGGAATGAATGGAACTGAGTGGAGTGGAGTAGAGTGGATTCTAGTGGAATGGAATGGAATGAATTCTGTGGATTCGAGTGGAGTACAGTGGAGTGCAATGGAAAGGAATGGAATACAGTGAAACGGAATGGAAAGGAATGGAAAGGAATGGAATGGAATGGAATGGAATGGAATGGAATGGAATGGAATGGAATGGAATGTAGTGGAACAGAACAGAATGGAATGGAATGGAACAGAATGGAATGGCATGGTGTGGAGTGAAGTGCAGTGAAGTGGAATGGAGGAGAAAGTAATGTAGTGGAGTGGAGTGGAATGGACTGGCACGGAATGGAGTGGAGTCGAGTAGAATGAGAAGAAATAGAATGGAGTGGACATGATTCGAGTGGAATGTAGTGGATTAGAGTGGATTCGAGTGGAATGGAATGGAATCGTTTGGAGTGGAATAGAAAGGAATGGAATGGAATGGAATGTAGTAGATTGGAATGGAGTGGAGTGGAATGGAACGGAGTTGAAGGGAATGCAATGGAATGGATTGCCATAGAACACATGGAATGGATTGGAATGGAATGCAGTGGAATGTAGTGCAGTGTAGTGGAATGGAGCAGAAAGGTATGGAGTGGAATGGACTGGAGTGGGGTGGAGTGGAGTGGAGTGGAATGGAATAGAATGGAAAGAAACGGAAGGAATGGATGGAATGGGAAGGAATGGAGTGGAGTGCAGTGAAGAATAGTTGATTTGGGTGGAATGGAATGGAATGGAATGGAATGGAATGGAGTGAAAGCTGTAGATCAGAGTGGAGTGGAGTGGAATGGAATGGAATGGAATGGAATGGAATGGAATGGAATGAAAGCTGTAGATCAGAGTGGAGTGGAGTGGAATGGAAAGGAAGGGAATGAAATGGAATGAAATGCAATGGAATGGAATGGAATGGAACGGAACGGAAGGGAACGGAACAGAACGGAACGGAATGGAATGGAATGGAATAGAATGGAATGGAATGGAATGGAATGCAGTGGAGTGGAATGCAGTGGAGTGGAATGGAGTAGAAAGGAATGGAATAGACTGTAGAGGGGTGGAATGGAATGGATTGGAATGGAATCAAATGGAGTGGAGTGGAGTGTAATCAGAAGGAATGCAATGGGGTGGAGTGGAGTGCCAAGGAGTGTAATAAAGTGGAAAGTAATGGAAAGGAATGGAATGCCACGTATTGGAGTTGGGTGGAATGTAATGGAACAGAATAGATTGGAATGCAATGGAATTGAATGGAGTGGAGAGGAATGCAGTGTAGTTCAAAGGGAGTAGAACGAAATGGAGTGGAGTGGAATGGAGTGGAGTGAACTGGCATGGAATAGATCGGAATAGAATGGAGTGTATTGGAGTGAAGTGGAATGGGAAGAAATGGAATGGAGTGCAGTGTAGTGGAATAGGAAGGAATGGAGCGGAGTAGAGTGGTTTTGAATTGAATTGAATGGAATTTATTAGAATGGCATGGAATTTATTTAATGCAGTGGATTGGTGTTGTTTGGAATGGAGTGGAACTGAATGGAAAGGAAGGGAATGGAATGAATGGAATACAATGGAACAGAATGGAATTTATTGTAGTCGAGTGGAGTGCAGTGTAGTGGAATGGAGTAGAAATAAATGGAATAGAGTGCAGTGGAATGGAGTCAACTGGATTGGAATGGATGGAATTTAATGGAGTGGAGTAGGGTGGAGTGGAATTTGAAAGAATGGAATGGAGTGGCATGGATTGGAGTGGAGTGGCATGGAGTAGAACTGGACTAGAGAGGAATGGAATGGGATGAAATGGAATGGAACTGAACGGAATGGATTGCAGTGGAGTGAAGTGGTATGGGATGAAATTGAATGGAAGGAAATGGAATTCAATGCAATGCAATGCAACAGAATGGAATGGAATGCAATGGAGTGGAGAGGCGTGGAATGGGAAGTAATGGAAAAGAGTGGAGTGGAGTATAGTGAAGTAGAGTGGATTAGAGTGGAATGGAATGGAATGGAATGGAAAGAAATGGAATGGAATGGAATAGAATGGAATGGAATGGAATCAAATGGAATGCGGTAGATTGGAGTGGAGTGGAGTGGAGTGGAGTGGAGTGGAGTGGAGTGGAGTGGAATGTAATGTCTTGGAAGGGAATGTAATGGAAGTGAATGCAATCCAAAGGCATGGAATGGAATGGTATGGAATAGAATGGAATGGAATGGAGTGGAGAGGAGTGCAATGTAGTAGAATGTAGTAGAAAAGAATGGAGTGGAGTGCAGTGGAATGGAATGCAAAGATATGGAATGGAATGGAGTGAAGTACATTGGAGTGTAATGGGATGGAATGGAAAGCAGTGGAGTGGACAGGAGTGGAGTGGATTACAGTGAATTTGAGTGGAACAGAACGGAATGAAAATGAGTGGATTGGAGCGGAGTGGAGTGGAGTGGAATGCAATGGGATTTAAAAGAATGGAATGGGATAGAATGCAATGGAACAGAATGGAATGGAATGGAGTGGAATGGAGTGCAGTGTAGTGACACGGAACAGAAAGGAATGGAGTAGAGGGGAGTGGGTTGGTATTGAATGAAATGGAATGGAATGGAATGGAATGGAATGGAATGGAGTGGAGTGTAGTGGAGTGAAATGGGAAGGAATGGAATGCAGTGGAGAGAACTGGAGAGCAGTGGAGTGGAGTAGTGTGGATTTGATTCGAATGGAATGGAATGGATTGGAGTGGAAAGGAAAGGAATGGAACAGAATGGAATGCAGTGGATTGGAGTTGAGTGGAATGGAATGCAATGGAATGGAAAGGAATGGAATGGAATGGAATGGAGTGGAATGGAATGGAATGGAATGGAATGGAATGGAATGGAATGGAATGAAGTGGTTTGGAATGCAGTGGAGAGGAATGGAATGAATTTGAAGGGAAAGGAATGGAATGGAAAGCAATGGAACAGAATAGAAGAGAACGGAAGGGGATTGAATTGAATGGAATGGAGTGGAGTGGAGTAAAGTGGATTTGAGTGGTATGGAATTGAAAGGAATGCAGTGGTTTGGAGCGGAGTGGAATGAATTATCTGGAAGGGAATGGAATGGAATGGAATGGAACAGTTTGTAATAGAACGGAATGGAATGGAGTGGAGTGCAGTGTAGTGAAATGGAGTAGAAAGGAATGGTGCAGAGTGCAGGGGAGTAAAGTGGAGAGGAATGGAGTGGAACGTAGGGTAGCGGAATGGATTGGTGTAACGTAGAGTGGAGTGGAGTGGAATGGAGTTGAATGGAATGGAGTGGACTGGAATGGAGTGGCGTGGAGGGCAATGGAGTGGAATGGAGTGGAGTGGAATTAAATAGAATGGAATGGAAGGGAGAGGAACGGAATCGTAAAAGGAAATGTGAGCTGTGATTCTACCACTGCAATATAGAGAGGGTGACAGAGTGGGATCATTTCGAAAGGAAGGAAGGAAATGGAATGGAAAGGAATGGAGAGGAATGGAATGGAATACAATGGAATTCAGTGGACGACTAGAGTGGTGGGGAGGGTTGTGGAATGGAATGGAATGCAAGGGAATGGAATGGAATGAATTGAAATTGGAATGGAATGGAATGCAATGGAATGGAATTTCATACAATGGAGTGGAGAGGAATGCAGCATAGTGGAATGGAGTAGAAAGGAATGGAGTGGAGTGGACTGGAGTGGAATGGAATGGAATGGATTGTACTGGAGTGGAGTCGAATGGGAAGGAATGGAATGGAATGAAGTGGAGTGGAGTAGAGTGGATTCGAGTGGAAAGGAATGGAATGGGATGGAATGGAATGAAGAGGATTGGAGTGGAGTGGAGTCCAGTGGAATGGACAGGAATAGAAGGGAATGGAATGGAATGGAATGGAATGCAATGGAAAGCTATTGAATGGAAATGAATGGAATGGAGTGGAATGGAATGCAGTGTATTGGAATGGAATAGGAAGGAATGTAGCATAATGAAGTGGTGTGGAATGCAATGGAATAGAATAGAGTGGAGTGGATTGGAATAGCATGGGCTCGAGTGCTGTGGAATGGAATGGAATGGAAAGCAGCAGATTGGAGTGGAGGAGAGTGGAGTGGAACTGAATGTCTTGGAAGGGAATGGAATGGAAAGCAATGCAATGGAACGGAATAGAATGGAATAGAATGTAGTGGAATGGGAAGCAATGGAATCGAGCGGAGTGGAGTGCAGTGGAGTAGAGTTGATTTGAGAGGAATGGAATGGAATGGAATTTAAGGCAATGGATTGGACTGGTGTGGAATGGAATGGAATCGAAGGGAATGAATGGAATGAAATGCAATGGAAAGGAATGGAAGGGAATGGAATGGAATGCAATGGATGGGAGAAAAGTGGATTTGAGTGGAATTGAATAGAATGAAATGGAATGGAATGCAGTTGTTTTGACGGGAGTGGAGTGGAGTGGAATGGAATTGAAAGGAAGGGAATGGAATGGAATAGAGTGGAGTGCAGTGTAGTGGAATAGAGTATAAAGGAATGGAGTGGAGTGCACTGGAGTGGAGTGGAGGGGAATGGAATGGAATGGAATGGAGTGGAATGGAGTGGTGTGCAGTGGAGTGGAGTGGAGTGGGATGGAGTGGAATGGATTGGAGTGTAGCGCAATGAAGTGGTGTGGAGTGGAATAGAGTGGAAAAGAGAGGAGTGGAGTGGAGTGGAATTAAATGGAATGGAAGTCAAGGGAACGGAATGGAATGGTAAACGAAATGTGAGCTGAGATTCTGCCCCCACAATATAGCCAAGGTGACAGAGTGAGAAAATTTTGATTGAAAGGAATGGAATGGAAGGGAATGGAATAGAATGAAATGGAATGGAATGGAATGAAACGCAATGGAATGGAATTTTACGGAATGAAATCGAATGGAATGGAATAGAAAGAAATTCAGTGAACTAGAGTGGAGTGCAGTGTTGTGGAATGGAACGGAATTCAAGGGATTGGAATGGAATGGACTGCAGTGGAACGGAAAGGAATGGAATACAATGGAGTGGAGAGGAATGCAGGGTAGTAAAATGGAGTAGAAAGGAATGTAGTGGAGAGGAGTGGAGTTTAGTGGAATAGAACGGACAAGAATGGATTGGAGTGGAGTGGAGTGGAAGGAGAAGGAATTTTATGGAGTGGAATGGAGTGGAATGGAGTGGAGTAGAGTGGATTAGAGTGGAATGCAATGGAATGGAATGGAATGGAATGGATTGGAATGGAATAGAGTGGTGAGGAGTGCAGTGTAGTGGAATCATGTAGAAAGGGACAAAGTAGAGTGGACTGGAGTGGAATGGAATGGATTGGAATGTAATGGAGTGGAGAGGAGTGGAGTGGAATGGGAAGGAATGGAATGCAGTGCACTGGAGTCGATTGGGAAGCAATGGAATGGAGAGGAGGGGAGTGGAGTGGAGTAGAGTGGATTCAAGCAGAAAAGAATGGAATGAAATGGAATGGAAAGGAAGGGGATGCAGTAGATTACAGTGGAGTGGAATGGAGTGGAATGGAATGGAATGGAAAGGAATGAAATGGAATGCATTGGAAAGGAATGGAATTGTACGGAATGGAATGGAGTGGAATGGAATAGAAAGAAATTCAGTGAACTAGAGTTTAGTGTAATGTGGAATGGAATGGAATTGAAGGGATTGGAATGGAATGAACTGCAGTGGAATGGAAAGGAATGGAATGGAATGGAACACAATGGAGTGAAGAGGAATGCAGGGTAGTAAAATGGAGTAGGAAGCAATGTAGTGGAGAGGAGTGGAGTGGAGTGGAGTGGAATGGAATGGAATGGAATGGAATGGAATGGACAAGAATGGATTGGAGTGGAGTGGAAGGGGAAGGAAGTTAATGGAGTGGAATGGAGTGCAGTAGAGTGTATTCAAGTGGAATGGAACGGAATGGAATGCACTGCAGTGGATTGCAGTCACAGGAGTCAAGTGGAAAGGAAAGGAATAGAAGGGAATGGAATGAAATGGAATGCAATGGAACAGAATGGAATGAATGGAAAGGAACAGAGTGTAGTGGAGTGCACTCTAGTGGAATGGAGTAGAAAGGATTGGAGTGCAGTGGAATGGGCTGGAATGGAATGGAATGGAATGGAATGGAGTAGAATGCAGTGGAATGGGAAGGAATGGAATGGAGCGGAGTGGAGTGGAGTGGAGTAGAGTGGATATGAATGGAATGTAATGGAATGGAATAGAATGGAAAGGAATGGAATAGAATGGAATGGCCTGGAGTGGAGTGGAGTGTAATGGGAATGAATGGAATGCAGTGAAGTAGAGTGGAGTAGAATGCATTCTAGTGGGATGGAACGGAAAGGAATGAAAGCTGTAGATGGGATTGGGGTATTCCTAAGTGCAATGAAATGGAATGGAAGGGAATGGAAAGCAATGGAATGGAACGGAATGGAATGGGATGGAATGGAATGGAATGGAATGGAATGGAGTCGTGAGGAGTGCAGTGTAGTGGAATCGTGTAGAAACTGATTAAGTAGAGAGGAGTGGAGTGGAATGGAGTGAATTGGAATGGAATGGAGGGAGGGGAGTGGAGTGGAAAGGGAAGGAAAGGAATGCAGAGGAATGGAGTCGATTGGGAAGGAATGGAATAGAGTGGAGGGGAGTGGAGTGGAGTAGAGTGGATTCAAGTAGAAAAGAATGGAATGAAATGGAATGGAATGGAATGGGATGCAGTAGATTACAGTGGAGTGGAGTGGAATGGAATGGAATGGATGGAAATGGAATGGAATGGAATGAAATCAAGTGGAGTGGAACAGAATGGAATGGAATGGAATTGAGTGTAGTGCAGTGTAGTGGAATGGAGTAGAAAGGAATGGAGTGGAGTGGGTTGGAATGGAATGCAATGGAATGGAGTAGAATGGAATGGAATGGGAAGGACAGGAATGTAGTTGAGTAGAGTGGAGTGGAGTGGATTAGAGTGGATTTGAGAGGAATGGAAAGGAGAGGAATAGAATGGAATGTAATGGAATGGTGTGGAGTGGACTGCAGTGTAGTGCAAAGCAGTAGAAAGAATGGAGTGGAGTGGAGAGGAGTGGAATGGAATGGCATGGAATTGAGTGGACTGGAGTGGAGTGGAATGGCAACGAAAGGAATGGATTGGAATTAATTGGAGAGGAGTGGAGTGGAGTAGAATAGATTCGAGTGCAATGGAATGGAATGGAATGGAGTGGAATGGAATGGAATGGAATGGAATGGAATAGAATGGAATGGAATGGAATGACGTGGATTGGAGTGGATTGGAACAGAATGGAATCGAATGGAATAGAACGGAAGGGAATGGAATAGAATGGAACAGTGGAATGCAGTGCATTGAATTGCAATGGAATAGAAAGGAATGGAGTGGAAGGGATGGAGTAGAGTCGAATGGAGAGGAATGGAATGGAATTGAGTGGAATTTAATGGAATGGAATGGAACAGAGTGGAGGGGAATGCAGTGTAGTGGAAATGGTGTAGAAGGGAATGGAGAGTGGAGTCGAGTGGAGTTGTGTGGAATGGAATGGAATGGATTCAGGTGGATTTGAGTGTAGTGGAGTGAAACGGAATGGAATGGAAGGGAATGGAATGGAATGGAATGGAATGGAATGGAATGGAATGGAGTGGAAGGGAATACAATGGAACACAATGGAATGGAATGGAGTGAAATACAATGCAGTGCTGTGGAATGGAGTAGAAAGGAATGGAGTGGAGTGGATTGGAGTAGAGTGGAATGGAGTGGGATGGAATGGAATGGAAAGGATTTGAACGGAGGTGAGTGGAGTGGAGAGGATAGGGAAGGAATGGAATGGATTGGAGTGGAGTGGAGTGGATTACACTGGATTTGAGTGTAATGGAATGGATTAGAATGGAATGGAATGAATGTTGTGGATTGGAATGGAATGGAATGAATGTTGTGGATTGGAGTGCAGTGGAGTGCAGTGGAATTGAAAGGATTTGAACGGAGTTGAGTGGAGTGGAGAGGATAGGGAATGAATGGAATGGATTGGAGTGGAGTGGAGTGGATTACAATGGATTTGAGTGTAATGGAATGGATTAGAATGGAATGGAATGAATGCTGTGGATTGGAGTGCAGTGGAGAGGAGTGGAATGGAAAGGTAGGGAAAGGAATGGAATGGAATTCAGTGGACAAGAATGGATTGGAATAGAGTGGAATGGAGTGCAGTGTATTCTACTGGAATGGAGGAGAAAGGAAGGGAGTGGAGTAGGATGGAATGTCATGGATCAGACTGCAGTGGAGTGGAAGGGAATGGAATGAAATGGAATGGAATGGAGTGTAGAGGAATGCAGTGTAGTGGAAAAGGAGTAGAAAAGAATGGGGTATAGTGGAGTGGAGTATAATGGAATGGAATGGAATGGAATGGAATGGAATGGAATGGAATGGAATGGATTGGAGTGGAGTGGAAGAGGAAGGAATGGAATGGAGTGGAGTGGAGTGGTGTGGCATAGAGTTGATTCCAGTGCAGTGGAATGCAACGTAAAAAACAGAACGGAATGGAATTCATTGGATAGGAATGGAGTGGAGTGTAGTAGAATGTAATGGAACGGAAGGCAATGGAATAGAATGGAATGCAATGGAAAGGAATGGACTGGAATGGAAAGGAATGGAATGGAATGGAATGGAATGGAATGGAATGGAATGGAATGGAGTGGAGTGCAGTGTATTGGAATGGAGTAGAAAGGAATGGAGTGGAGAGGAGTGGAATGGAAAGGCATGGAATGGAGTCGAATGGTGTGGAAGGGAAATGAATGGAATAGACTTGAATGGAATGAAGAGGAGTTGCATGGGAATGAATGGAAATGAGTGGAATGGAGTAGAGTGGATGTGAGTGGAATGGAATGGAATTGAATGGAATGAATTCTATGGATTTGATTGGAGTCGAGTGGAGTGTAATGGAATGGAATGCAATGGAATACAACGAAACGCAATGGAATGGAAAAGAATGGAATTGCGTCGAGTGAAGTGCAGTGACGTGGAATGGAGGTGAAAGGAATGGAGTGGAGTGGTGTGGAATGGAATGTAATGGAATGGAGTGGAGTGGAGTGGAGTGGAATGGGAATGAATGGAATGGAGAGGACTTGATTGGAGTGGAATGGAGTGGATTAGAATTTATTCCAGTGGAATGGAATGGAATTGAATGGAGCAGAATAGAAAGGAGTAGAATAGAAGGGAATGCAGTGGGTTGGAATGGAGTGGAGTGGAATGGAATGCAATGGATTTGAAGGGAATGGAATGGAATGGAGTGCGATGGAAAGGAATGGAATGGATTGTGATGGAATGGAGTGGAATGCAGTGCAGTGTAGTGGAATGGAGTAGAAAGGAATGGAGTGGAGTGGACTGCAGTGGGTTGGAGTGGAATGGAATGGAATGGAAAGGAATGGAATACAGTGGAATGGAGTGGAGTGCAATGGGAAGGAATAGAGTGCACTGGAGTGGAGTGGAGTGGAGTAAAGTGGATTTGAGTGGAATGGAATGGAACGGAATGGAATGGACAGAAAGCCATGCATCGGAATGGAGTGGAGTGGAGTGGAATGGAATGGAATGGAAGGGATTGGAATGGAATGGAATGCAATGGACCTGAATGGAATGGAAAGGAATTTAATGGAGTGGAGTGCAGTGCAGTGTAGTGGAATGGAGTAGAAAGTAATGGAGTAGAGTGTAGTGAGTGGAATGGAATGGATTGAAATGGAATCAAAGGAATGGAGTGGAGTGTAATTGGAAGGAATGGAAGGGAGTGGAGTGGAGTGCCATGGAGTGGAATGGATTGGAACGGAATGGATGTGAATGCAATGCAATTCAATGGAGTGGAGAGGAATGCACTATATTTGAAATGCAGTAGAAAGAAATAGAGTGGAGTTGATTGAAGTGGAGTGAAGTGGAATGGAATGGAATGGAAAGGAATGGAATGCATTGGAGTGGAGTGGAATGGGAAGTAATGGAATGGAGTGGAGTGGAGTGGAGTGGAGTAGAGTGGATTAGAACGGAATTGAAGGGAATTGAATAGAATGGAATGGAATGGAAAGAGTGGAATGCAGTGGATCAGATTTATTTGGAGTGGAGTGGAACTGAATTGAAAGGAAGGGAATGGAATGAAATGGAATGCAGTTGAGTGGAATACAGTATAGTGGAATGGAGAAAAAAGAAATGTATTGGAGTGGAGTGGCGTGGAGTGGAATGGATTGGAATGCAATCGATGGAAATGAATGGAGTGGAGATGAATGGAGTGGAATTTGCAGGAATGGAATGCAGTGGCATGGATTGGAGTGGAGTGCAGTAGAGTGGATTTGAGAGGAATGGAATGGAATGGAATGGATTGGAATGGAATGGAATGGAATGGAATGGATTGGATTGGAGTGGAGTGGTATGGAATGGAACGGAATGGAAGGGAATGGAATTAAATCCAATGCAATGGAAAGGAATGCATTCGAATGGAGTGGAGAGGAGGGGAATGGGAATGAATGGAAAGGAGTGTAGTGGAGTGGAGTATAGTGAAGCAGAGTGGATTCGAGTGGAATGGAATCGAATGGAACGGAATGGAAAGGAATGGAATGGAATGGAATGGAATTCTGTGGACTGGAGTGGAGTGGAGTCGAATGTAATGTCATGGAAGTCAATGGAATGGAATTGAATGCAATTCAACGGAATGGAATGGAATGGAATGGAATGGAATGGAATGGAATGGAATGGAGTGAAGAGGAGTGCAGTGGAGTGGAATGGAGTAGAAAGGAATGGAGTTGAATGTAGTGGAATGGAATGGAATGGAATGGAGTGGAATGGAATGAAATGCAGTGAAGACGAGTGCAGGGTAGTGGAATGGAGTAGAAAGACATGGAGTGGAGTGCAGTGGAGTGGCATGGAAAGGAACGGAATGGAGTGAAGTGGAGTGGAGTGTAATGGGAATGAATGGAATGCAGTGGACTAGACAGGAGTGGAGTGGAGTAGAGTGGATTCGAGTGCAATTGAATGGAATGGAAAGGAGTGGAGTGGAGTGTGTTGGTGTGGAATGGAATGGAATGGAATGGAATGGAATGGAATGGAATGGAAGGGAGTGCAGTGGAATGGAAAGGAATGGAATGGAGTGGAGTGGATTGGAGTGGAGTGGAGTGGAGTAGAGTGTATTTGATTGGAATGGAATGGAATGGATTGGAGGGGAAAGGAAAGGAATGGAAGGGAGTGGAATGCAGTGGATTGGAGTGGAGAGGAGTGGAATTGAATTGAATGGGATGGGATGCAGTACATTGAAGTGGAGTGGAGTGGAATGGAATGGAATGGAATGCAATGGAAAAGAGGGTAATGGAGTGGAATGTAAGGGAATGGAATGGAAAGGAATGGAATGGAATGGAATGAAATGTAATGGAGTGCAGACGAAAGCCCTTTACAGGAATGGAGTAGAAAGGAAGGGTGTGGAATGGAGTGGAATAAATTGGAATGGAATGGAAAGGAATGGAGGGGTGTGGAGTGGAAAGGGAATGAATGGTATGCAGTGGAGTGGAGTGGAGTGGAATACAGTAAATTCGAATGGAATGGAATGGTACAGAATGGAATAGATAGGAATGGACTGTATTCCAGTGAAGTGGATAGAAGTGGAATGCAATGGAAAGCAATGGAATGGAATGGAATGCAATGGAACAGAATGGAATGGAATGCAATTGAGTGGATTTCAGTGTAGTGGAAAGGAGTAGAAAGGAATGGAGTGGTGTGGAGTCAATTGCAGTGGAGTGGAATGGAAGGAAGTGGCTTGGAGTGGAGTGGAGTGGAATGGAAAAGAATGGAAGGGAATTTAATGGAATGAAAGGCAATGGAATGGAATGGAATGGAATGGAATGGAATGGAATGGAATGGAATGCAATGGAATGGAATGGAATGCAGTGGAGTGGAGTGGAGTGGAGTGCAGTGTAATGGAATGGAGCAGAAAGGAATGGAATGGAGTGGAGTGGTGTGGAATGGAAAGAAATAGAAGGGAATGAAATGTGTTGGAGTGGAGTGGAGTTGAATGGGAAGGAATGGAATGAGGTGGATTGGATTGGAGTGGAGTTGAATAGAACGGAATAGAAAGGAGTGGAATGGTATGGAATGCAATGGAATGGAATGTAATGGAATGAAATGAAGTGGAATGCACTGCAGTGTAGTGGAATGGAGTAGAAAGGATTGGAGTGGAGTCGAGTGGAGTGGAATTTAGTGGAATGGAATGGAATGGAATGGAATGGAATGGAATGGAATTGAGTGGAGTCGAGTGGATTGGAATGGGAAGGAATGGAATGGAGCAGAGTGTAGTGGAGTGGATCAGAGTGGATTCAAGTGGAATAGAAAGGAGTGGAATGGAAACAATGCTGTGGATTGGAGTGGAGTGGAAGGGACTGGAATGGAAGTGATGGAATGGAATGAAAGGAAATGCAATGGAATGGAATGGAGTGGAGTGCATTGTAGTGGAATGGAGCAGAAAGGAGTGGAGTGGAATGGAATCGATTGGAATGGAATGTACAGCAGCGGAGTGGAGTTGAATGGGACGGAATGGAGTAGAGTGGAGTGGAGTGGATTTTAGTAGAGTTGAGTGGTTGTGAGTGGAAAAGAATGGAATGGAAAGGAACGGAATGCAGTGGATTGGAGTGGAGCGGAGTGGAGTGGAATGGAACGGAATGCAATTGAATGGAATGGAAGGGAATGCAATAGAACAGAATGGAGTGGCGTGTAGAGGAGTGAAGTGTTTCAGAATGAACTGGAAAGGAACGAATTAGAGAGGAGTGGAGTGGAGTAGAATGGAATGCAATGGCATGGAAAGGAATGGAGTGGAGTGGAGAAGAATGGGAAGGAATGGAGTGCAGTGGAGTGGAGTAGAGTGGATTTGAGTGGAAAGGAATGGAAAGCGTTGAAGAGTGGAGTTGAGTGGAGTGGAATAGAATTGAATTTAAAGGAATGGAATGGAATGCAATGGAAGGGAATGGAATGTAATGGAGTGGAATGGAGTGCAGTGTAGGGGAATGGAGTAGAAAGGAATGCAGTGAAGTGGAGTGGGTTGGAGTGGAAAGGAACGGAATGTAATGGAAAGGATTGGAGTGGAGTGGAATGGGAAGGAATGGAATGGAGTGGAGTGGATAGGAGTGGAGTGAAGCAGAGTAGAGTGGATTCGAGTGGAATGGAATGGAAAGAATTGGAGTGGCATGGAAAGGGATGGAATGGAATGGAATGAAGTGGATTGGAGTGCAGTGGAGTGAATAGAATGGATTCGAGTGGAATGGAATGGAATGAATTGGAATGGAATGGAATGGAATGGAATGGAATGGGATGCAGTACTTTGCAGTGGAGTGGAGTGCAGTGTAATGTAATAGAAAGGAAGGGAGTGGAAAGGAATTGAATGGAATGGAACAGAACGGAATGGAATGGAGAGAATGGAACGCAGGGGATTTGAGTGGAGTGGAGTGGAATAGAATGTAATGGAAGGGAAAGGATTGGAATTGAATGGAAGACAATGTAACGGAATGGAATGGAAGGGAATGGAATGGAATGGAGTGGAATGCAGTGCAGTGTAGTGGAATGGAGTACAAAGGATTGGAGTGGAGTGGAGTGCTGTGGAGGGGAATTGACTGGAATGGAATGGAATGGAAGGGAAGGTAATGGAGTGGGGCGGAGTGGAACGGGGAGGGAGGAATGGAGTGGAGTGGAGTGCAATGGGTTAAAGTGGAATCAAGAGGAATGGAATTGAATGGAATGGAATGAATGTTGTGGCTTGGACTGGAGTGGAGTCGATCGGAATGGAATGGAATTGAAGGGAATGGAATGCAATGGAAAGGAATAGAATGGAATGGAATGGAATGGAATGGAATGGAATGGAATGGCAGGGAATGGAATGCAATGGAAATGAATAGAATGGAATGGAATGGAATGGAATGGAATGGAATGGCAGGGAATGGAATGCAATGGAAAGAAATAGAATGGAATGGAATGGCGGGGAATGGAGTGGAATGGAATGGGGTGGAGTGAAGTGCAGTAGAGTGGAGTGTAATCGAGAAGAATTGAAAGGTTGAAATGGAATAGAATGGATTGGAGGGGAGTGGAGTGAAGTGGAGTGAAATAGAGTGGAATGGTATGGGATGGAATGGAATGGAGTGTAGTGCAGTGGAGTCGATTGGAGTGGAAAGCAGTGGAAAGGAGTGGAATGAAATGGGATGAAATGGAATGGACTAGAGTGGAGTGGAGTGGAATGGGGGGTAGGGTGGAGTGGACTGGAGTGGAGAGTAGTGGAGTGGAGTGGAGTGGAATATAATTTAATGGAATGGAATGGAATAGAACGGTGAAATGCATTGTGAGCTGAGATGGTTCCAGTGCACTCCAACATGGATGACAGAATGATATCATGCTGAAAGGAAGGAATGGAAGATATTGGAGAGTAATGGAATGCAAGGGAGTGGAGTGGAGTGGACTGCAGTGGGATGGAATGGGATGGAATGGAATGGAGTGGAGTGGAGTGGAGAGGAGTAGAGTGGAATGGAATGGAATAGAATGGGATTGAATGGAGTGTAGCGTAGTGGAGTGGAGTGGAGTGGACTGGAATGTAATGGATTTGAAGGGAATGAAATGGAATGGAATGCTATGGAATAGAATGAAATGGAACACAATGGGAAGGAATGGTGAAATGAAATGTGAGCTGAGATTGTTCCACTGCACTCCAGCCTGGGTGACAGAGTGAGAGCCTCTCAAAACACACGAACGGAATGGAATGGAATGGAATGGAAGAGAAAGAAATGGAATGAGGTGGAGCAGAGTGGAGTGGAGTGTAATGGAGTGGAATGGAATGGGACGGAATGTTATGGAATCGTGAAGTGAAATGTGACCTGAGACTGTGCCACTGCACTCCAGCCTGGCTGAGAGAGTGAGATCCTGCCAAAAGAAAGGAATGTAACGGAATGGATTGGAGTGGAGTGCAATGGTGTGGAATGGAATGGAGTGGAGTTGAGTGGAGTAGAGTGTAGTGTAGTGGAGTGGAGTGGAGTGGAGTGGAGTGTGGAGAAGTGAAGTGGATTGGAATAGAATGGGATGGAATGGAATGGAATTTTGAAATGACACATCAGCTGAGATTAAGGCACTACACTATATGCTGGGTGACAGAGTGAGACCCTGTTGAGTGAAAGGAATGGAATGGAATGGAGTGGAAAGGGATCGAATGGAATGAAATGTAGTGGAGAGGAGTGGAGAGGTTTGAAGTGGAGTGGAGTGGAATGCAGATGGAATGTGATGGAATTGAATGGATTGGTGTGGAGTAGAGTGGAGTTGAAGGGAGTGGAATGGAATGTAAAGAAATATAATGGAGAGGAGTGCAGTGGAATTGAGATGAGTGGAGTGGAGTGGAGGGCACTACAATGGAATTGGATGGTAAGGAATGGAGTAGAGTGGATTAGACTGCAGTGGAGTGGAATGGAGTGTAATAGAATAGGATGGAATGGAATGGAGTGGAGTGGAGAGGAGTCGAGTGCAGTGGAGTGCAGAGTAGTGGAATGGAGTGGAGTAGAATGGGATGGAATGGAAGGGGGGGAATGGAGTGCAGTGGACTGGAGTGGAATCGACGGGAATGGAATGGAATGGAATGGAGAGGAATGGAGCGCAGTCCCGTGAGTGGAGTGCAGTGGCATCGCTTGGTTTGGAATGAAATTGAATGGAATGTAGTGGATTGGAGTTGAGTGGAGCAGAGTGGAATGGAATGGGATGGAATGGAATGGAAAGCAATGGAATGGAATGGAATGGAATGGAATGGTGAATGGAATGGAATGGTGAATGGAATAGAATGGAATGGAATGGAAGGGTGAAATGAAATGTGGGCTGAGATTGTACAACTGCATTCCAGCCTGGGTGACAGAGTGAGATCCTGTCAAAAGAAAAGAAGGAAATGGAAAGGAGTGGAATGGAACGGAATCAAATAGAAACGAATGGAATGGAATAGAGTGGAGTGGAGTGGGATGGCATGGAAAGGAAAGGGATGGAATTGAGTGGAAAGGAGTGGAATGGAATGGGATGGAATGCAAAGTAATGAAGTGGATTGCAGTGGAGTGGAGTGGAAAGGAATGGGATGGAATGAAATGCCATGGAGTGGAGTGGAGAACAGTGCATTGGTATGGAATGGAGTGGAATGGAATGGAGTGGAGTGGAGAGGAGTGGAGCGGAATGGAATGGAATGGTATGGATTTGTGTGGAGCATAGTGGAGTAGAGTGGAATGGAGAGGAAAGTAATGGAGAGGAGTGGTGCTGAGTAGAGTGGAGTGGAATGGAATGGAATCATATGGAGAGGAGTGGAGTGTAATGAAGTGGAGTGAAGTGGAATGTAATGGAATGGAATGGGATGGAATGTAATGGAATGGAGTGGAGTGCAGTTCAGTGGAGTTGAGAGGAAAGGAGTAGAATGGAAAGCGATGAAATGGAATAGAATGGATTGGAGGGGAGTGGAGTGGAGTCCAATAGAGTGGAATAGAAAGGGATGGAATGGAATGGAGTGTAGTTGAATGGAGTTGACTGTAGTGGAATGGAGTGGAAAGGAGTGAAATGGAATGGGATGGAATGGAGGAAAATGGAATGGGATGGAATGGAATGGACTGGAGTGGAGTGGAGTGGAGTGGAATCGAATGGATTACAGTTTAGTGGAGTGGAGTGGAGTGGAGTGGAATGAATGGAATGGAATGGAATGGAACGGTGAAATGAAATGTGAGCTGAGATTGTGCCACTGCACTCCAGCCTGGCTGAGAGAATGAGATCCTGAAGAAAGAAAGGAAAGTAATGGAGTGTATTGTAGTGGAGAGGAATGGAATTGGATGGAATGTAGTGGAGTGGAGTGGAGTGGAGTGGAATGGAATGGAATGGAATAGAGAGTACTGGTTTGGAATGGAGTGGACTGGAGTGGAATGGATTGGAAGGGATTGGAATGAAATGGAGTGGAGTGCAGTGGAGTGGAGTGGACTGGAAAGGGATGGAATGGAATGGAATGGAGTGGAGTGGAGTGGAGTGCAGTAGGGCAGAGTGGATTGGAGTGAAATGGAATGGAATGGAACAGAATGAAATGCAAGGGAATGGAATGAAATACAATGCATTGGAATTGAATGGTGAAATGAAATGTGAGCTGAGATTGTGCCACAGCACTCCAGCCTCAGTAACAGTGAAATATTGTCAAAACAAACGAATTGAATGGAATGCAATTGAATGGAATGGAGTGGAATGCAGTGGAATGGAATGGAGTGGAGTGGAGTATAATGGAGTGGAGAGGAGTGGGTTGGAATGCAATGATGGAAATGGAAAGAAATGGTGAAATGAAATGTGAGCAGTGATTCTGCCACTGCACTATAGCCTGGGTGACAGAGTGAGGGCATGATGAAAGGAAGGAATAGAAGTGAATGATGTGGAATAGAATGGGCTGGAATAGAGTGGAACGGAGAGGAGAGGAGTGGAATGTAGTGTAGTGGAGTAGGGTGGAATGAAGAGGAGATCAAATGGAATTGAGTGGAGTGGATTGCAGTGGAGTGGAGAGGAATGGAATGGAATGGAAAGCAATGGAATGCAATGGAATGGAATGCATTGGAATGGAATGGGATGGAATGGAATGGAATGGAGGGGAGTGGTGTGGAGTCGAGTGGATTTGAGTGGAATACAGTGGAATGCAATGTGTTAGAATGGAATGGACTGGAATGGAGTGGAGGGGAGTGGATGGAGTGGAATGCATTGGAATGGAATGGAGTGCAGTGAAGAGGAGTGGAGTGGAGTAGAGTGAAATAGAATGAAATGGAATGGAATGGATTATAATGGAATGGAATTGAATGGAATGGTGAAATGAATTGTGCGCAGAAATTGTGCCACTGCACTTCAGCCTGCCTGATAGAGTGAGATCCTTTCGAAAGAAAGGAATGGAATAGAATGGAGAAGAATAGAAAGGAATGGAATGGTATGGAATGGAATGGAATGGAATGGAATGGAATGGAATGGAATGGAATGGAATGGAATGGAATGGAATAGAGTAGAGTGGATTGGTTTGCAGTGGAGTGGAGTAGAGTGGAGTCGAATGGGATTGCATGGAATGTAATGGAGTGGAGTGGAGTGGAGTTGAATGCAGTGGAATGGAATGGGGTGGAATGGAATGCATTGAAATGGAGTGGACTGCAGTGAGCTGGAGTGGACTGCAGTGAGCTGGAGTGGACTGCAGTGGAGTGGAATGGAGTAGAATGGAATGGGCTGGATTGGAGAGGAGTGGAGTGGGTTGGACTGGAGTGGAACGGAATGGAATGGAATGTAGTGTAATGGAGTGGACTGGAGTGCAGTGCTGTTGAGAGGAGTGAAGTGGAGTGCATTTTAATGGAGTACGCAAGAATGGAATGCAATGGTGTGGAGTGGACTGTAATGTATTCTCATAGAATGGAATGGAGTGGAAAGGAATAAGGTGGACTGGGTGGGATGGAGGGGAATGGAGTGGAATGCAATGGAGAGGAGTGCAGTGGAATGGAGTGGAGTGGAGTAGAGTTGAATGGAATGCAATGGAATGCAATGAAGTGGAGTGGAATGGAACGGTGAAATGAAATGTTTGCTGAGATGTTTCCAATGCACTCCAGCATGGGATACAGAGTGAGATCCTCTCAAAGGAAAGGAATGGAATGGAATGGAGTGTAATAGAATGGAATGGAGTGGAGAGGACGGGAGAGGAGTGGAGTGGAGTGGAATGGAATGGGATGGATTGGGATGGAGTGGGGTAGTGTCAACACGAGTGGAATGGACTGGAAAGGAATGGAGTGGAATGGAGTGGAGTTGAGTGGACTGGACTGGAAAGAAGTGGAGTGGAATGAAGTGGAGAGCAATGGAATGGAATGGAATGGAGAACAGTGGTGTTGAGTAGAGTGGAATGGGGTGGAAGAAACTGGTGTACAGTGGAGTGGAGTGGAGTGCAATGGAAAGGAATGGGATGGAATGGTATGGAATGGAATGGAATGGAAGGGAAGGGAAGGGAAGGGAAGGGAAAGGAATGGGATGGAATGGTATGGAATGGAATGGAAGGGAAGGGAAGGGAAGGGAAGGGAAGGGAATGGAATGGAATGGAATGGAATGGAATGGAATGGAAAGGAATGGAGTGGAGTGGAGTGGAGTGGAATGGAGTGGAATTCAATGAGATGGAATGGAATGGAGAGGAGTGGAATTGAGGGGAGTGGAACGGCGTGGAAAAAAATGGAGTGGAGTGGAGTGGAATGGAGTGGAGTGCAATGGAATGGAATGGAGTGGTGAAATGAAATGGGAACTCACATTGTGCCACTACACTCCAGCCTTGGAGACAGAGGGTGATACTGTCTCAAGAAAGGAATTGAATTGAATGGAGTGGAATGGAATGGAAAGGAATGGAATGGAAGTGAGTGGAGTGGAGGGGAATCCAGCGGAGAGGACTGGAGTGGATTTTAATGGAGTGGAACGTTATGGGATTGTATGGAATGGAGAGGAGTGTTGCGGAGTTATGTGGAGTGGAGTGGAGTGGACTAGAGTGGAGTGGAATGGAGTGAAATGGATTGGGATGGAATGTAATGTATTGAAATGGATTGGAGTGGTGTGGAGTGGAGTGGAGCGGTGTGGAATGGAATGGAGTGTAGTGGTGTTTCATGGAGTAGAGTGCAGTGGAGTTTAGTGAAAAGGAATGGAATGGAATGGAATGGAATGGAATGGAATGGAATGGAATGGAATGGAGAAAATAAATGTCAGCTGAGATTGAGCCACTACACTCCAGCCTGGCTGACAGAATGAGATCCTGTCAAATAAAGGAATGGCATCTAATGGAATGGAATAGAATGGAGTGCAGTGGAGTGGAATGGAATGGAATGGAATGGAATGGAATGGAATGGATTGTAGTGGAGTGGAATGGAATGGAATGGATTGAATTGGAGTGGACTGGAATGGAGTGGAGTTGAATAGAGTGGAATGGAATGGGATGGAATGGAATTTAATGGAGTGGAGTGGAGTCTAGTGAAGATGAATGGAGTTGAATGGAATGGAAAGGAATGGAATGGGATGGAATAGAATGGACTGGAGTGGAGTGGAGTGGGGTGGAGGGGAGTAGAGAGAAGAGAAGTGGACTAGAATGGAGTAGAATGGCATCAGATGGAATGGAATGGAGTGGAGTGGACTGCAGTGGAATGTAGTGGAATGGAGAGGACTGGAATGGAATGCAATGGGATGGAATGTAACAGAGTGTAGGGGAGTGGAGTGGAGAGGAGTGGAATGGAGTGGAATACAATGGAGTAGAGTGGAGTGGAGTGGAGATGAATGGAATGGAATGGGATGGAATGGAATGGAGTGGAGGGGAGTGGAATGGGGTGGATTGGAGAAGAGAGGATAGGAGTGGACTGGAATGGAGTGGAATGGAATGGGATGGAACCGAATGGAGTGGAGTGGATTGGATTGGATTGGAGTGGAATGAAGTGGAATGGATTGGAATGTAGTGGAATGGAGAGGACTCGAGTTGAGTGGAATAGAACTGAAAGGAGTGGAATGGAATGGAACTGAAAGGAATGGAATGGAAAGGTGAAATGAAATATGAGGTGACATTGTGTCACTGCCCTCCAGCGTTGCTGACAGAGTTAGTTTCCATCGAAAGAAAGAATGGAATGGAATGGAGTGGAATGTGATGGAATGGATGGAATGCAGTTGAGTGGAGTGGAGTGGACAGGAAAGGAGTGAGTGGAGTGGAATGGAGTCTAATGTTGTTAAATGGAATGGGAAGGAATGGAATGGATTGGCATGGATTGGAATGGAATGGAATGGAGTTCAGTGGAGTGGAGTGTTGTGGATTGGAGGGGACTGCAGTGGAATGGAATCGGATGGAATGGGATGAAATTGAATGGAATGGAATGGAATGGATTGGAGTGGAGTTGAGTGGAGGGTATTGGACTGGAGTGGAGTAGAGTGGAATGGAGTGGAATGGAATGCAATGGTGGGCAGTGGGGTGGAGTGGAGTTGAATGGAGTGGAATGGAAGGGAGTGGAGTGGAGTAGAGTGGAGAGGAGTGGAGTAGAGTGGAGTGGAGTGGAGTGGATTGAAGTGGAATGGAATGAAATAGAAGAGAATGAAATGGAAAGAAATGGTGAAATGAATCGTATGCAGAGATTGTGCCACTGCACTGAAGCCTGGGTGACAGAGAGGGATCCTGTCAAAAGAAATGAATGGAATGTAATGGAGTCAAATGGAATGGAATGGAATGGAACAGAATGGAGTGGAGTGGATTAGAAAGGAGTGGAATGGAGTGGAATGTAATAGGAGTTCAATGGAATGGAGTGCAGTGGATTGGAGTGGACAGGAATGGAGAGGACTTGAAATGTAATGTAATGGAATGGGATGGAATGGAGTGGAGTGGAGTGGAGTTGAGTGGAGTGGAGTGAGTGAAGTGGTATGGGATGGAATGGAGTAGATTGAAGTGGATTGGACTGGAATGGATAGGAGTGAAGCGAAGTGGGGTCTAGTGTAGTGGAGTGGCGTGGAGTGGAGTGGAATGGAATGGAATGCGATGGGTTGAAATGGGATGGACTGCACTGGAGTGGAGTGGAATGGAGTGTATTGGAATGGACTGGATTGGAATGGAATTAAATGGAATGAAGTGGAATGGAGTGGAGTGGAGTGAACTAGAGTGGAGTGGAGTGAACTAGAGTGTAATGGAATTTAGAGGAATGGAAGGGAATGGGATGCAGTGGAGTGGAGTGGAGTGAAGTGGAATGGAGTGGAATGGAATGTAGAGGAGTGGAGTGAAGTGGAGTGGAGGGAAATCGAAAGTAATGGAATGAAATGGAAGAAATGTAATGGTGAAATGAAATGTGAGCTGAAATTGTGCCACTCCACTTCAGGCTTGGTGACAGAGAGGAATCCTGTTGAAAGACAAGAATGGAAAGTAATGGAGAGGAATGTAATGTAATGTAATGGAGTGGAGTGGAGTGGAGTGTAATGGAGTTGAATGGAATGGGATGGAACGGAATGGAGTGGAGTGGAGTGAAGTAGAGTGGATTGGAATAGAGTGGAATGGAATAGAATGGAATGGAAAGAAGTGGTGTGGAGTGGAGTTGACTGCGGAGGAATGGAGTGGAATGGAAAAGAGTGGAGTGGTGTTCAGTGGAGTGGAGTGGAATGGAATGGAGTGGAGTGGAGTGGAGTGGAGTGGAGTGGAGTGGAATGGGGTGGGGTGGGGTCCAAAAGTTTGAAATGGAATGGAATGAAGAGGAGTGTAGTGGAGTGGAATGGAGTGGAATGCAATACGATGGAATGGAATGGAGTGGAGTGCAGTGGTGTAGAGTACAGTGCAGTGGACGGGAGTGAAGTGGAATTGAGTGGAGTAGAATTGAGTTTAATGGAGTGGAACAGAATGCAAGGGTATGTGATGGAGTCCAGTGGATTGGAGTGGAATGGAATGGAGTAGAATGGAATGGAATAATGGAATGGATTGTGGAATGGAATGGAATGGAATGGAATGGAATGGAATGGAATGGAATGGAATAGAATGGCATGGTGAAATGAAAGGTGAGCTGAGATTGTGCCAATGCACTCCAGCCTGGGTGACAGAGAGAGATTCTGTTGAAAGAAAGGAATGGAATGCAATGGAGTGGAATGCAGTGGAATGGAATACAATCGAATGGAATGGAATGGAACGGAACAGAAAGGAATGGAATGGAATGGAATGGAATGGAATGGAATGGAATGGAATACAAAAGAATCGAATGGTCAAATGAAATGTGAGCTGAGATTGTGCCACTGCACTGTGGCTAGGGTGACAGAGTGAGATCCTGTTGAAAGAAATGAATGTAATAGAATGGATTGGAATGGAAAGGAATGGAATGTAGTGTAGTGGAGTGAAGTGTAATGGGATGGGATGGAATGGACTGGAATGGAGTGGAATGGAGTTGAGTGGAGTGGAATGGAATGGAAAGGAATGGAAAGGACTGTAGGGTAGTGGAGTGGAGTGTATTGGAGTAGAATGGAATGGAATTGAAGGGAATGGAATGGAATGGAAAAGAATGGAATGGAATGCAATGGAATGGAATGGTGAAATGAAATGTGAGCTGAGATTGTGCCACTGCATTCCAGCCTGGGTGACAGAGTGAGATCCTGTTGAAAGAAATGAATGGGATGGAATGGAATGAAGGGGACTGGAGTGGAGAGGATTGCAGTGCAGTGGAGTTGAGTGGAATGGAGTGGAAGGGAATGCGATGGAAAAGAATGGAGAGGAGTGGATTTGAGTCGGGTGGAGAAGAGTGGAATGGAATAAATGGGAGTTTAGTGGAGTGCAGTAGAGAGGAGTAGAGTCGAGTGCAATGGAGTGGCAAGCACTAGAGTGGAGTAGAATATAACGGAATGGAATGGAATGGTGAAATGAAATGTGACCTGATATTCTACTACAGCATTATAGCCTAGGTGACAGAGTGAGATCCTGTAGAAACAAAGGAATGGATTGGTATGGAGAGGTATGGAATGGAATGCAATGTAATGGAATGGAATGGAATGGAAAGGAATGGAGTGGAGTGGAGTGGAATTGAATGGACTGGAGTGGAATGGAGTGGATTGGAGTGGAGTGGAATGGAATGCAGTGGAATTGAATTGAATGGAATGGAATGGAATGGAATGCAATGGTATACAATGGAATGCAGAAATGAAATGTGAGCTGAGATTGTGCCACTGCCCTTCAGCATGGGTGACAGAGTCAGATCCGAAGAAAAGAAACGAATGGAATGGAATGGACAGGAATAGAATTGAATGGAATGGAGTGGAGAGGACTGAAGTGGAGTGGAGTGGAAAGGAGTGCAATGCAGTGGAATGGAATCAGATGGAATGGAATGGAATGGAACGGAGTGGAGTGGAGTGGAATGCAGTGGAATGGAATGGAGTGGACTAGAGTGGAGTGGATTGAAGAGAAGTGGATTGGAATAGAATGGAGTGGATTGGAGAAGAGTGGGGTGGAGTGGCATGGAATGGAGATAAATGGGATGGGAAGGAATGGAATGGAGTGGTGTGGACTTGAGTCCAGTGGAGTCAAGTGGAGTGGAATGAATGAAATGCAATGGGAGAGAATGGGCTTGAGTTGAGTTGAGTGGGTGGGCATTGACTGGAATGCAATGGAACGGAATGGAATGGATTGAAATGGAGTGGAGTGGCGATGATTGGAGTGGAGTGGAATGGAGTGGGTTGGATTAGAATGGAGAGGAATGGAGTGGAAGGGAGTGTAGTGGACTGGAAAAAACAGGAATGGAGGGGAATGGAATGGGATGGAATGGAATGGAGTGAAGTTAGGTGGAATGTAGTGGAATGGAGTAAAATTGAATGGAGTGGAGTGGAGTGGATTGAAGCAGAATTGAGTGGAATGGGATGGAACGAAATGGAATGGAATGGAATGGAATGGAATGGAATGGAATGGAATGGAATGGAAGACGTGGAGTAGAGTGAATTGGCATGGAATGGAAAAGGATGGATTGGGATGGAGAGGAGTGGAGTGGAGAGGAGTGGAATGGAATGGGATGGAAAGGACTATAATGAAGTGGAGTGCAGTGGAGTGGAGTGGAGTGGAAAAGAATGGGATGGAAAGGGATGGAGTGGAGTGGAGAGGAGTGGAGTGCAATGGAATGCAGTGTAGTGGAATGGAGTGTAGTGGATTGGAGTGGAATGGAATGGAATGGTATGGATTGGAGTGGAGTGGAGTAGTGTAGTGTGGAATGGAGTGGAAAGGAATGGATATAGGCGTAGTTGAGTAGAGTGGAGTGGAATGGAATGGAATGGTATGGAGTGGAGTTCAGTGTCGTCGAGTGGAGGGGAATGGAGTGGAACGGAATGGAGTGGAGTGCAGTGCAGTAGAGTGGAGTGGAGTGGAATCGAGAAGAAAGGAAAGCGATGAAATGGAATAGAATTGATTGGAGGGTAGTGGAGTGAAGTGGAGTGCAATAGAGTGGAATGGAATGGGATGGAGTGTAGTGTAGTGCAGTGGAGTCGATTGGAGTGGAAAGCAGTGTAATAAAGTGGAATGAAATGGGATGAAATGGAATGGACTGGAGTGGAGTGGAGTGGAATGGAGGGGAGTAGGGTGCAGTGGAGTGGAGAGCAGTGGAGTAGAGTGGAGTGGAATATAATTTAATGGAATGGAATGGTGAAATGAAATGTGAGCTGAGATTGTGCCACTGCACTCCAACATCGGTGACAGAATGAGATCATGCCGAAAGAAAGGAATGGAAGAGATTAGAGTGTAATGGAATGGAAGGGAGTGGAGTGGAGTGGACGGCAGAGGGATGGAATGGGATGGAATGGAATGGAATGGAGTGGAGTGGAGTGGAGTGGAGAGGAGTGGAGTGGAATGGAATCGAATAGAATGGGATTGAATGGAATGTAGCGTAGTGGAGTGGAGTGGACTGGAATGTAATGGATTTGAAGGGAATGAAATTGAATGGAATGCTATGGAATAGAATGGAATGGAATGCAATGGAAAGGAATGGTGAAATGAAATGAGAGCTGAGATTGTGTCACTGCACTCCAGCAGGGGTGAAAGAGTGAGATCCTCTCAAAAGACATGAACGGAATGGAATGGAGTGGAATAGAATAGAAAGAAACGGAATGAGGTGGAGTGGAGTGGACAGGAGTGGAGTGTAATGGAGTGGAATGGAATGGAATGGAATGGAATGGAATCGTGAAATGAAATGTGACCTGAGATTGTGCCACTGCACTCCAGCCTGGCTGACAGAGTGAGATCCCACCAAAAGAAAGGAATGTAACAGAATGGATTGGCGTGGAGTGCAATGGTGTGGAAAGGAATGGAGTGGAGTGGAGTGGAGTAGAGTGGAGTGGAGTGCATTGGAGTGGAGTGGAGTGGAGTGGAATGGAGTGCGGAGAAGTGGAGTGGATTGGAATGGAATGGGATGGAATGGAATGGAATTGTGAAATGAAATATCAGCTGAGATTAAGGACTACACTGTATGATGGGTGACAGAGTGAGACCCTGTTGAATGAAAGGAATGGAATGGAATGGAGTGGAAAGGAATCGAATGGAATGAAATGTAGTGGAGAGGACTGGAGAGGTTTAGAGTGGAGTGGACTGGAATGTAGAGCAATGGAATGTGAAGGAATTGAATGTATTGGTGTGGAATAGAGTGGAGTTGAAGGGAGTGGAATGGAATGTAAAGAAATATAATGGAGGGGAGTGGAGTGGTACTGAGATGAGTGGAGTGGAGTGGAGTGGAACGGGATGGAATGGAATGGAGTAGAGATGATTGGACTGCAGTGGAGTGGAATGGAGTGTAATAGAAAAGGATGGAATGGAATGGAGTGGAGTGGAGTGGAGTTGAGTGGAGTGGAGTGTAGAGTAGTGGAATGGAGTGGAGTGGAAAGGGATGGAATGGAATGGGGAGGAATGGAGTGGAGTGGACTGGAGTGGAATGGAGGGGAATGGAATAGAATGGAGTGCAGTGGACTGGAGTGGAATGGAGGGGAATGGAATAGAATGGAATGGAGTGGAATGGAGCGCAGTCCAGTGGAGTGGAATGGAGTGTCATCGCATGGTTTGGAATGGAAATGAATGGAACGTAGTGGATTGGAGTTGAGTAGAGTGGAGTGGAATGGAATGGGATGGAATGGAATGGAATGGGATGGAATGGATTGGAAATGGAATGGAATGGAATGGAAAGGAATGGAAGGGAATGGAATGGAATGGAAAGGAATGGAATGGAATGGAATGGAATGGAATGGAATTGTGAAATGAAATGTCAGCTGAGATTAAGGCACTGCACTGTATGATGGGTGACAGAGTGAGACCCTGTTGAAAGAAAGGAATGGAATGGAATAGAGTGGAAAGGAATCGAATGGAATGAAATGTAGTGGAGAGGACTGGAGAGGTTTAGAGTGGAGTGGACTGGAATGTAGAGCAATGGAATGTGAAGCAATTGAATGGATTGCTGTGGAATAGAGTGGAGTTGAAGGGAGTGGAATGGAATGTAAAGAAATAGAATGGAGGGAGTGGAGTGGTATTGAGATGAGTGGAGTGGAGTGGAGTGGAGTGGAACGGGATGGAATGGAATGGAGTAGAGATGATTGGACTGCAGTGGAGTGGAATGGAGTGTAATAGAAAAGGATGGAATGGAATGGAGTTGAGTGGAGTGGAGTTGAGTGGAGTGGAGTGTAGAGTAGTGGAATGGAGTGGAGTGGAATGGGATGGAATGGAATGGGGAGGAATGGAGTGGAGTGGACTGGAGTGGAATGGAGAGGAATGGAATAGAATGGAGTGTAGTGGACTGGAGTGGAATGGAGGGGAATGGAATAGAATGGAGTGTAGTGGACTGGAGTGGAATGGAGGGGAATGGAATAGAATGGAATGGAGTCGAATGGAGCATAGTCCAGTGGAGTGGAGTGGAGTGTCATCGCGTGGTTTGGAATGGAAATGAATGGAACGTAGTGGATTGGAGTTGAGTAGAGTGGAGAGGAATGGAATGGGATGGAATGGAATGGAAAGGAATGGAATGGAATGGAATGGAAAGGAATGGAATGGAATGGAATGGAATGGAATGGAATGGAATGGAATGGTGAATGGAACAGAATGGAATGGAATGGACTGGTGAAATGAAATGTGGGCTGAGATTGTACAACTGCATTCCAGCCTGGGTGACACAGTGAGATCCTGTCGAAGGAAAGGAAGGAAATGGAATGGAGTGGAACGGAATGGAATAAAATGGAAACGATTGGAATGGAATAGAATGGAATGGAATGGAATGGAATGGAATGGAATGGAATGGAATGGAATGGAATGGAATGGTGAATGGAATGGAATGGTGAATGAAACAGAATGGAATGGAATGGACTGGTGAAATGAAATGTGGGCTGAGATTGTACAACTGCATTCCAGCCTGGGTGACACAGTGAGATCCTGTCGAAGGAAAGGAAGGAAATGGAATGGAGTGGAACGGAATGGAATAAAATGGAAACGATTGGAATGGAATGGAATGGATTGGAGTGGAGTGGAATGGAATGGAATGGAAAGGAATGGAATTGAGTGGAAAGAAGTGGAGTGGAATGGAATGGATTGCACTGTAATGAAGTGGAGTGCAGTGGAGTGGAATGGAAAGGAATGGGAGGGAATGAAACGCTATGGAGTGGAGTGGAGTGGAGTGGAATGGAATGGAGTGGAATGGAGTGGAATGGAATGGAGTGGAGTGGAGGGGAGTGGAGTGGAATGGAATGGAACGGTATGGATTGGTGTGGAGCATAGTGTAATAGAGTGGAATGGAGTGGGAACTAATGGAGAGGAGTGGTGCTGAGTAGAGTGGAAAGGAATGGAATTGTATGGAGAGGAGTGGAGTGTAATGAAGTGGAGTGAAGTGGAATGGAATGGAATGGAATGGGATGGAATGAAGTGGAGTGCAGTCAGTGGAGTGGAGTGGAATGGAGTAGAATGCAAAGTGGTGAAATGGAATAGAATGGATTGGAGGGGAGTGGAGTGTAGTCCAATGGAGTGGAATGGAATGGAATGGAATGGAATGGAGTGTAGTGGAGTGGAGTCGATTGTAGTGGAATGGAGTGAAATGGAATGGGATGGAATGGAGGGAAATGGAATGGGATGGAATGGAACTGACTGGAGTGGAGTGGAGTGGAGTAGAATGGAATGGAGTGGAGTGGAGTGGAATGAATGGAATGGAGTGGAATGGAATGGAACGGTGAATGAAATGTGAGCTCTGATTGTGCCACTGCACTCCTGCCGGGCTGACTGAATGAGATCTTGAAGAAAGAAAGGAATGTAATGGAGTGGTTTGGAGTGGAGAAGAATAGAATTGGATGGATCATAGTGGAGTGGAGTGGAGTGGAATGGAGTGGAGTGGAATGGGGAGTGGAGTGGAATGGAATGGAATGGAAGTGGTGGAATGGAGTGGCGGAGTGGAAGGAGTGGAGGATGGAATGGAATGGAATGGAGTGGAGTGGAGTGGAGTGGAGTGGACTGGAAAGGGATGGAATGGAATGGAGTGGAGTGAAGTGGAGTGGAGTAGTGTAGAGGGGATTGGAGAGAAATGGAATGGAATGGAATGGAATGGAATGGAATGGAATGGAATGGAATGGAATGGAATGGAATGGAATGGAATGAAATGCAAGGGAATGGAATGGAATGCAATGCAGTGGAATGCAATGGAATGGAATGGAATGCAATGCAATGCAATGGAATGGAATGTTGAAATGAAATGTGAGCTGAGATTGTGCAACAGCACTCCAGCCTCGGTGACAGTGAAATATTGTCAAAAGAAACGAATTGAATAGAATCCAATTGAATGGAGTGGAGTGGAATGCAGTGGAGTGGAATAGAGTGGAGTGGAGTATAATGGAGTCGAGAGGAGTGGGTTGGAATGCAATGAAGGAAACAGAAAGAAATGGTGAAATGAAATGTAAGCTATGATTTTGCCACTGGACTATAGCCTGGGTGACAGAGTGAGATCATGACGAAAGGAAGGAATAGAATTGAATGAAGTGGAATGGAATGGGCAGTAATAGAGTGGAGTGGAGTGGAGAGGAGTGGAGTGGAATGTAGTGTAATGGATTAGGTTGGAATGGAGAGGAAAGGGAAGGGATGAAATGGAATTGAGTGGAGTGGAGTGCAGTGGAATGGAGAGGAACGGAATGGAATGGAAAGCAATGGAATGGAATGGAATGGAATGGAATGGAATGGAATGGAATGGAATGGAATGGAATGGAATGCATTGGAATGGAATGGAATGGGATGGAATGAAATTGAATGGAGTGGAGTGGAGTGGAGGGGAGTCGAGTGGATTTGAATGGAATAGAATGGAATGTGATGTGTTGGAATGGAATGGACTGGAATGGAGTGGAGAGTAGTGGATAGAGTGGAATGCATTGGAATGGAATGGAGTGGAGTGGGAAGAAGTGGAGTGGAGTAGAGTGGAGTGAAATGGAATGAAATGGAATGGAATGGATCATAATGCAATGGAATTGAATGGAATGGTGAAATGAACTGTGAGCAGAGATTATGCCACTGCACTTCAGCCTGCATGATAGAGTGAGATCCTGTCGAAAGAAAGGAATGGAACAGAATGGAGAGGAATAGAAAGGAATGGAACGGAATGGAATGGAATGGAATGGAGTAGGGTAGAGTGGAGTGGAATGGGATGAGATGGAATGTAATGGAGTGAAGTGGATTGGAGTGGAATGGAATGGTGTGGAATGGAATGCAATGAAATGGAGTGGACTGCAGTGAGGTGGAGTGGACTGCAGTGGAGTGGAATGGACTAGGATGGAATGGGCAAGATTGGAGTGGAGTGGAGTGGAGTGGGTTGGACTGGAGTGGAATGGAAAGGAATGGAATGGAATGTAGTGTAATGGAGTGGATTAGAGTTGAGTGCTGTTGAGTGGAGTGGAGTGGAGTGCATTGGAATGGAGTACGAAAGAATGGAATGCAATGGAGTGGAGTGAAGTGTAAATGATTCACATGGAATGGCATGGAGTGGAAAGGAATGGAGTGGAGTGGGTGGAATGGAGTGGAATGGAGTGGAATGCAATGGAGAGGAGTTCAGTGGAATGGAGTGGAGTGGAGTCGAGTGGAGTAGAGTTGAATGGAATGACATGGAAAGGAAGGAAGTGGAGTGGAATGGAATGGTGAAATGAAATGTGAGCTGAGTTGTTTCCAATGCACTCCAGCATGGGATACAGAGTGAGATCCTCTCAAAAGAAAGGAATGGAATGGAATGGAGTGTATGGAATGGAATGGAGTGGAGTAGAGTCGATTGAACGGGAGGGGAGTGGAGTGGAGTGTAATGGAATGGGATGGATTGGGACGGAGTGGGGCAGAGTGAACAGGAGTGGAATGGAGTGGAAATGAATGGAGTGGAATGGAGTAGAGTAGAGTGGACTGGAGTGGAAAGGAGTGTTGTGGAATGGAATATAGTGCAACAGAATGGAATGGAGAGGAGTGTGTCGAGTGGAGTGGATTGGGGTGGAAAAAATGGTGTGCAGTGGAGTGGAGTGCAATGGAATGGAATGGGGTGGAATGGAATGGAATGGAATAGAATGGTGAAAATAAATTTGAGCTGAGATTGAGCCACTGCACTCCAGCCTGGCTGACAGAATGAGATCCTGTGGAATAAAGGAATGGCACCTAATGGAATGGAATGGAATGGAATGGAGTGGAGTGGAGTGGAGTGGAGTGGAGTGGAATGGAATGGAATGGAGTGGAGGGATTTGAGTTGATTGGAGTGTAGTGGAGTGGAATGGAATGGACTGGATTGGGATGGAATGGATTGGAATGGAGTGGAGTGGAGTGGAGGCGAGTGGAGTGGAAAGAAGTGGAAAGGGATGGGATGGAATGGAGTTAAGTGAAATGGAGTGGAGTGGAATAGAGTGGAAAGGAAAGGGATGGAATCGGCTGGATTGGAGTGGAGTGGAGTGGGGTGGAATGGAGTGGAATGGAATGCAAGGGAATGGAATGAAAGGGGATGGAATGGAATGGAGTAGAGTGGAGTGGAGTGGAGTGGAGTGGAATGGAATGGAGTGGAGTGCAGTGGAGTGGAGTGGAGTGCAGTAGAGTGGAGTAGTGTGGAGTGGAGTGTAATAGAGTTGAATGAAATGGGATGGAATGGAATGGATTGGAGAGGGTTGGAGTGGAGTGGAATGGAACTGAATGGAATGAAGGGGAGTGGAGTGGAGTGAGTGGAATGGAATGGAATGAAATTGAATGGAATGGCATAGAATAGGGTGGTGAAATGAAATGTGAGTTGAGATTGTGCCACTGCACTCCAGGCTGGCTGACAGAGTGAGATCCTATCGCAAGAAAGGAACTGAATGGAACGGAGTGGATTGGAATGCAATGGAATGGAATGGAATGGGAAGGAATGGAATGGAATGGAATGGAGTAGAATGGAGTGGAGTAGAGTGGAGTGGAGTGAAATGGCGGGGTATGGAAAAGGATGGAATGGCATGGAGTGGAATGGAGTGCAGTGGAGTGGAATGGAGTGGAAAAAAAAGGGATGGAATGGAATGGAGTCGTGTGTAGTGGAGTGGCGTGGAATGATGTGGTATTGAATGGGATGGAATGATGTGGAATTGAGTGAACTGTGGTGGAATGGAATGGAATGGAGTGGAATGGAATGGGGTGGAGTGGAGGGGAGTGGAGTGTAGTATAGTGGAGTGGAGTGGAGTGGACTGGGATGGCAGGGAATGGGATGGGTTTGAGTGGAGTGGAGTGGAATAGAGTACTGTGGAATGGAGTGGAATGGAATGGAATGGAAGGGTGAAATGAAATGCGAGCTGAGAATGTGCCACTGCACTCCAGCATGGGAGACAGAGTGACATCCTGTCGAAAGAAAGGAATGGAATAGAACAGAGTTCAATGAAATGGAATGAAATGGAGTGGAGTGGAGTGCAGTGGAGTGGAGTGGAGTCGAATGTACTGTAATTGAATGCAATGGAACGGAGTGGAGGGGAGGGAGTGAAATGGTAGGGGACTGAAGGGAGTGGAGTGGACTGGAATGGAATGGAATGGAGTTGAGTGGAGTTGAGTGGAGTCTATTGTAGTGGATTGGCGTGGAGTTGAGTGGAATGGTGTGGAATGGGGTGGGATGAAATGTCATGGAGTGTAGTGGAGCTGTATGGAATGTATTGGAATGGATGGGAATGGAATGAAATTAAATGGAATGAAGTGCAATGGAGTGGAGTGGAGTGGACTAGAGTGTAATGGAGTGGAGTGGAATGGTATGGAATCGAAAAGAGTGGAGTGGAGTAAAGTGGAATGGAGAGGACTGTAGTGGAGTAAAGTGGAATGGAGTGGAATGGAATGTAGAGGAGTGGAGTGAAGTGGGTTGGAGTGAAATGGAATTTAACAGAATTGAAGGCAATGGAATGGAATAGTGAAATGAAGTGTGAGCTGAGATTGGGCCACTGTACTGTAACTTGACTGACAGAGTGAAATACTGGTGAAAGGTAGGAATGTAATATAATGGAGTGGAATGGAATCGAATAGAGTGGAGTGGAGCGGAGTGTAATGGAGTGCAGTGGAATGCAGTGGAATTGAATAAGATGGATTGGAATGTAGTTGAGTGAAGAGGAGTGGAGTGCAGTAGAGTGGAGTGGAGTGGAGTGCCGTGGAGTGGAATGCAGTGGAAAGCTGTGGAGTCGAGTGGAGTGGAGTGGAATGGAATGGAAGGCAACGGAATGGTGAAATGAATCGTGAGCTGAGATTCTCAAAATACACTACAGACAGTGTGAAAGTGTGAGATCCTGTTGAAAGAAAGGAATGGAATGGAATGGATTGATATGAAATGGAATGGAATGGAGTGGAGTGGAGAGGATTGGAGTGGAGTGGAGTGCAGTGGAGTGGAGTAGAGTGGAATGGAGTTTAACGGAATGGAAGGGATTGGAGAGGAGTGGAATGGAGTGGAGTGGAGTGGAGTGGCTGGAGTGGATTGGCGTGGTATGGAATGCAACGGAATGGAATAGACTGAAATGGAATGGAATGCAATGCAATGGAATGGAATGGTGAAATGAAATGTGAGCTGAGATAGTGCCACTGCACTCCAGCCTGTGTGACAGTGAGATCCTTCCAAAAGACAGGATTGGAATGGAATGGAATGGAAAGGAATGGAAATGACTGTAGGGTAGTGGAGTGGAGTGTATTGGAGTGGAAAGGAATATAATGGAATTGAAGGGAATGGAATGGAATGGAATGCAATAGAAAAGAATGGAATGAAATGCAATGGAATGGAATGGTGAAATGAAATGTGAGCTGAGACTGTGCCACTGCTGCCCAGCCTGGGTGACAGAGTGAGATCCTGTCGAAATAAATGAATGGAATGGAATGGAATGGGATGGAATGGAATGAAGTGGAGTGGAGTGGAGAGGATTGGAGTGGAGTGGAGTCGAGTGGAATGGAGTAGAAAGGAATGCGTTGGAATGGAATGGAGAGGAATGGAGTTGAGTAGAGTGGAAAAGAGTGGAATGGAGTGGAATGGAATGGATGGGAGTCGAGTGGAGTGTAGTAGAGTGGAGTGGAGTCGAGTGCAATGGAGTGATGAGTAGTGGAGTGGAGTAGAATATAATGGAATGGAATGGAATGGAGTTGTGAAATGAAATGTGAGCTGAGATTCTACTACAGCATTATAAACTGGGTGACAGAGGGAGATCCTGTAAAAACAAATGAATGGATTGGTATGGAGAGGTATGGAATGCAAAGTAATGGAACGCAATGGAATGGAAAGGAATGGAGTGGAGTGGAGTGGAATTGAATGGACTGGAATGGAATGGAGTGCATTGGAGTGGAATGGAATGGAATGGAATGCAATGGAATGGAATGGAATGGTATAGAATGGAATGGAGAAATGAAATGTGAGCTGAGATTGTGCCACTGCCCTTCAGCCTGGGTGACAGAGTCAGAAACTAACAAAAGAAAAGAATGGAATGGAATGGACAGGAATAGAATTGAATGGAATGGAGAGGAGAGGACTGAAGTGGAGTGGAGTGGAAAGGAGGGCAATGCATTGCAATGGAATCAGAATGGAATGGAATGGAATGGAATGGAATGGAATGGAATGGATTGGAGTGGAGTGGTTTGCAGTGGAATGGAATGGAGTGGAGTAGAGTGGATTGGAATGAAGTGGAGTGGATTGGAATGGAATGGAATGGAATGGAGTGGATTGGAGAAGAGTGGGGTGAAGTGGCGTAGAATGGAGATAAAGGGGATGGGATGGAATGGAATGCAGTGACGTGGACGTGAGTGCAGTGGAGTCGAGTGGAGTGGAATGAATGAAATGCAATGGGAGAGAATGGGCTTCAGTTGAGTGGAGTGGGTTGGCATTGAGTGGAATGAAATGGAATGGAATGGAATGGATTGGAATGGAGTGGAGTGGCGTTGATTGGAGTGGAGTGGAATGGAGTGTGTTGGAATGGAATGGAGTGGAAGGGAGTGGAGTGGACTGGAAAAAAGTGGAATGGAGTGGAATGGAATGGGATGGATTGGAACGGAGTGGAGTTGGGTGGAATGTAGTGGCATGAAATGTAATGGAATGGAGTGGAGTGGAGTGGAGTGGAGTGGATTGAAGCAGAATGGAATGGAATGGGACGGAACAGAAGGAAATTGGAATGGAATGGAATGGAATGGAATGGAATGGAATGAATGGAATGGAATGGAATGGAATAGTGAAATGAAATGTGGACTGAGATTTTGCAACTGCACTCCAGCCTGGGTGACAGAGTGAGATAGTGTCGAAAGAAATGAAGGGAATGGAATGGAATGGAATGGAATGGAATGGAATGGAATGGAATGGAATGGAATAGAATGGAATACAATGGAATGTAATGGAACGGAATGGAATGGAAAGAAATGGAATGGAGTGGAGTGGAGTGTAATGGCATGGAATGGAAAGGGAAGGAAAGGGGTGGAGAGGAGTGGAGTGGAAAGGAGTTGAATGGAATGGGATGGAAAGGACTATAATGAAGTGGAGTGGAGTGGAAAAGAATGGGATGGAAAGGGATGGAGTGGAGTGAAGTGGAGAGTAGTGGAGTGCAATGGAATGGAGCGTAGTGGAATGGAGTGGAGAGGAGGGATTGAGTGGAATGGAATGGAATGGTATGGATTGAAGTGCAGCGGAGTGGTGTATAGTGGAACGGAGTGGAAAGGAATGGAGATGAGAGGAGTTGAGTAGAGTGGAGTGGAATGGAATGGAATGGTATGGAGTGGAGTTCAGTGTCATAGAGTGGAGGGGAATGGAGTGGAATGGAATGGAATGGAATGGAACAGAATGGAATGGAATGAAGTGGAGTGCAGTGCAGTGGAGTAGAGTGGAATTGAGAAGAATGGAAAACAATGAAATGGAATAGAATGGATTGGAGGGGAGTGGAGTGAAGTGGAGTACAATAGAGTGGAATGGAATGGAATGGAATGGAATGGAGTGTAGTGCAGTGGACTTGATTGGACTGGAAAGCAGTGGAATGGAGTGGAATGAAATGGGATGAAATGGAAAAAATTGGAGTGGAGTGGAATGGAAGGGAGTAGGGTGGAGTGGAGTGGAGTGGATTGGAGAGCAGTGGAGTGGAGTGGAAACTAATTTAATGGAATGGAATGGAATGGAATGGTGAAATGAAATGTGAGCTGAGATTTTGCCACTGCACTTCAACATATGTGACAGAATGAGATCATGCCGAAAGAAAGGAACAGAAGTGATTGGAGTGTCATGGAATGGAAGGGAGTGGAATGTAGTGTAGTGGACTGCAGTGGGATGGAATGGGATGGAATGGAATGGAACGGAGTGGAGTGGAGTGGAGAGGAGTGGAGTGGAATGGAATGGAATAGAATGGGATTGAATGGAGTGTAGCGTAGTGGAGTGGAGTGGATTGGAGTGGAGTGGACTGGAATGTAATTGATTTGAAGAAAATGAAATGGAATGGAATGCTATGGAATAGAATGGAATGGAATGCAATGAAAAGGAATGATGAAATGAAATGTGAGCTGAGATTGTGCCATTGCACTCTAGCCTGGGTGACAGAGTGAGATCCTCTCAAAAGACACGAACGGAATGGAATGGAGTGGAATGGAAGAGAAAGATGGAATGAGGTGGAGCGGAGTTGAGTGGATTGGATTGTAATGGAGTGGAATGGAATGGGACGGAATGTTATGGAATCGTGAAATGAAATGTGACCTGAGATTGTGCCACTGCACTCCAGCCTGGCTGACAGAGAGAGATCCTGCCAAAAGAAAGGAATGTAGTGGAATGGAATGGAGGGGAGTGCAGTAGAGTGGAGTGAAGTGGAGTGGAGTGGAATGAAGTGTGGAGAAGTGGAGTGGATTGGAATGAAATGGGATGCAATGGAATGGAATTGTGAAATGAAATGTCAGCTGACATTAAGGCACTGCACTTTATGCTGGGTGACAGAGTGAGACCCTGTCGAGTGAAACGAATGGAATAGAATGGAGCAGAAAGGAATTGAATGGGATGAAATGTAGTGGAGAGGAGTGGAGAGGTTTGGAGTGGAGTGGAGTGGAATGCAGAGCAATGGAATGTGATGGAATTGAGTGGATTGGTGTGGAGTAGAGTGGAGTTGAAGGAAGTGGAATGCAATGTAAAGAAATATAATGGAGGGGAGTGGAGTGGAATTGAGTTGAGTGGAGTGGAGTGGAGTGGAATGGAACGGAATGGAATGGAGTAGAGTGGATTGGACTGCAGTGGAGAGGATTGGAGTGGAATAGAATAAGATGGAATGGAATGGAGTGGAGTGGAGTGGAGTCGAGTGGATTGGAGTGCAATGTAGTGGAATGGAGTGGAGTGGAATGGGATGGAATGGACTGGTGAGGAATGGAGTGGAATGGACTGGAGTGGAATGGAATGGAATGGAATGGAGTGGAATGGAGCGCAGTCCAGTGGAGTGGAGGGGAGTGACATCGCGTGTTTTGGAATGGAATTGAATGGAAAGTAGTGGATTAGAGTTGAGTTGAGTGGAGTGGAGTGGAATGGAATGGGAGGGAATGGAAAAGAAAGCAATGGGATGGAATGGAATGGAATGTTGAATGGAATAGAATGTAATGGAATGGAATGGTGAAATGAAATGTGGCCTGAGATTGTACAACTGCATTCCAGCCTGGGTGACAGAGTGAGATCCTGTCGAAAGAAAGGAAGGAAATGGAATGGAGTGGAATGGAATGGAATGGAGTGGAGTGGAGTGGAATGGCATGGAATGGAAAGGGATGGAATTGAGTGCAAAGGAGAGGAATGGGATGGGATGGATTGCACTGTGATGAAGTGGAGTGCAGTGGAGTGGAGTGGAAAGGAATGGGATGGAATGCAATGCCATGGAGTGCAGTGGAGTGGAGTACATTGGAATGGAATGGAGTGGAATGGAATGGAGTGGAGTGGAGGGGAGTGGAGTAGAATGGAATGGAACGGTATGGATTGGTGTGGAGCATAGTGGAGTAGAGTGGAATGGAGTAGAAAGTAATGGAGAGGTGTGGAGTTGAGTGGAGTGGAATGGAACTGAATCGTATGTAGAGGAGTGGAGTGTAATGAAGTGGAGCGAAGTGGAATGGAATGGAATGTTATCGAATGTAATGGAATGGAGTGGAGTGGAGTGCAGTGGTGTTGAGTGGAATGGAGTAGAATGGAAAGCGATGAAATGGAATAGAATGAATTGGAGGGGAGGGGAGTGGAGTCCAATGGAGTGGAATAGAATGGGTTGGAATGGAATGGAGTGTAGTGGAGTTGAGTCGATTGTAGTGGAATGGAGTGAAATTGAATGGGATAGAATGAAGGGAAATGGAATGGGATGGAATGGAATGGACTGGAGTGGAGTGGAGTGGAATGGAATGGAGTAGGGTAGAATGGAGTGGAGTGGAGTGGAGAGGAATGGAGTGGAGTGGAATGAATGGAATGGAATGGATTAGAATGGTGAAAAGAAATGTGAGCTGAGATTGTGTCATTGCACTCCAGCCTGACTAACAGAGTGAGATCCTGCAGAAAGAAAGGAGTGTAATGGAATGGATTGGAGTGGAGAGGAATGGAATTGGATGGAAAGTAGTGGAGTGGAGCGGAGTGGAGTGGAGTGGAATGGAGTGGAGTGGAATGGAATGGAATGGAATAGAGAGTATTGGAATGGAGTGCACTGGAGTGGAATGGAATGGAATGGAATGGAGTGGAGTGCAGTGGAGTGGATTGGAAAGGGATGGGATGGAATGGAATGGAGTCGAGTATAGTAGAGTAGAGTGGATTGGAGTGAAATGGAGTGGAATGGAATGGAATGAAATGCAAGGGAATTGAGTGGAATGCAATGTAGTGGAATGCAATGGAATGGAATGCAATGCAATGCAATGCAATGGAATGTTGAAATGAAATGTGAGCTGAGATTGTGCCACAGCACTCCAGTCTTGGTGACAGTGAAATATTGTTGAAAGAAACGACATGAATGTAATGCAATTGAATGGAGTGGAGTGGAATGCAGTGGAGTGGAATGGAGTGGATTGGAGTATAATGGAGTGGAGGGGAGTGGGTTGGAATGCAATGAAGGAAATGGAAAGAAATGGCGAAATTAAATGTGAGCTGTGATTCTGCCACTGCACTATAGCCTGGGTGACACAGTGAGATCATGACGAAAGGAAGGAATAGAATTGAATGCAGTGGAATGGAATGGGTTGGAATTGAGTGCAGTGGAGTGGAGTGGAGAGGAGTGGAGTGGAATGTAGTGTAGTGGAGTAGAGTGGAATGGAGAGAAAAAGAATGGGATGAAATGGAATTGAGTGGAGTGCAGTGGAGTGGAGAGGAATGGAATGGAATGGAATGGAATGGAATGGAATGGAATGCATTGGAATGGAATGGAATGGAAAGGGATGGGATGGAATGGAATGGAATGGAGTGGAGTGGTGTGGAGTCGAGTGGATTTGAGTGGAATACAGTGGAATGCGATGTGTTGGAATGGAATGGACTGGAATGGAGTGGCGGGGAGTGGCTGGAGTGGCATGCCTTGGAATGGAATGGAATGGTATAATGAAATGTGAGTTGAGACTGGGCGTCTGCACTCCACCCTGAGTGACAGTGTAAGATCCTGTCACAAGAAAGGAATGGAATCGAATGGAGTGGAATGGAATGGAATGCAATGGTATGGAATGAAGTGGACTGGAGTGGAGTGGATTGGCGAGGAGTGGAGTGGATCGGAAGGGAGTGAAATGGAATGGGATCGAATGGGATGGAATGGAATGTAGTGGAGTGGAGTGCAGTAGAGTGGAGTGCAGGGGAATGCAGTGGAAAAGAATGGGAAGGAGTGGTATGGAGTGTAGTGGAGTGGAGAGGAGTGGAATGTAATATAATGGAATGGAATGGAATGGAGTGCAGTGGAGTGCAGTGGAATGGAATTGAATCGAATGGAATGGAGTGGAGTGGATAGGAATGGAATGTAAGGGTGTGGAATGGAATGGAATTGTGATATGAAATGTGAGCTGAGATTGTGCCAGTGCACTCCAGCCTGGGTGACAGAGGGAGACCCTGTCGAAAGAAACGAATGGAATGGAAAGGAGTGGAATGGAATTGAATGGAATGGAATGGAGTTAAGTGGAGTGGAGTGGAGTGGAATGGAGTGGAGTGGAGTGGAATGGAATGGGATGGAAAGGGATGGAGTGGAGTGGGGTAGAGTGGAGTTGAGCGGAATGGAGTGGAATGGAATGGGATGGAATGGGATGGAATGAGATGGAGTGGAGTGCTGGAGTGAAGTGGAGTGGAATGGATTTGAATGGAACAGAATGGAGTGGATTGTAGTGGAGTGGAATGGAATGGAATGGAAGAGCGTGGAATGGAATGGAATGGTGATATGAAATGTGAGCTGAGATTCTGTCAGTGCACTCCAGCCTGGGTGACAGAGTGAGATACTTTCGAAACAAAGGAATGGAAAGGAAAAGAGTGGAATGGAATTGAATGCAATGGAATGGAGTGGAGTGGAGTGGATGGAGTGGAATGGTATGGGGTGGAATCGAATCGGATGGTATGTAATGGACTGGAGTGGAGTGGAGTGTAATGCAGTGGAAAGGAGTGGAACGGAATGGGATGGAATGCAATGGAGTGCAGTTGAGTGGCGTAGGTTGGAATGGAGTGGAATTGAATGCAGTGGAGTGGAGTAGGGTGGAATGGAGTGGAATTGAATGCAGTGGAGTGGAGTGGAGAGAATGGGAGTGGAGTGGAGTGGGGTGGAGTGGAATGGTATGGAATGGAATGGTGAAATAAAACGCGAGGGGAGATTGTGCACAGCTCTCCTGCTGTGGTGAGAGAGTGAGATCCTGTTGAAAGAAAGGAATGGAATGGAATGGAATGGAATGGAATGGAATGGAATGGAATGGAATGGAGTGGAGTGGAGTATAGATGAGTGGAGTGGAGTTGAATGGAGTTTCATGGAGAGGAATGGAATGGAATGGATTGGGATGTAACTGAATGGAGTGGAATGGAGTGGAGTGGAGTGGAGTGGAGTGGAGAGTAACAGAGTGGAATGAAATGCGATGGAATGGGATGGAGAGCAGTGGATTGGAGTGGATTGGCATGGAGTGGAATGGAATAGAATGGAATGGAATGGAATGGAGTGGTGAAATGAAATGTGAGCTGAGAATGTGCCACTACACTACAGCCTGGGTGACAGAGTGAGATCCAGTCAAAAGAAATAATGTAATGGACTGGAGTGGAGTGGAGTGGAGATGAATGGAATTGAATAGAATGGAATGGAGTGGAGTGGAATGGAATGGAATGCAATGGAATGGAATGGAAAGGGAAGGACTGGAAAGCAATGGAATAGAACGGTGAAATGAAATGTGAGCTGAGATTGCGCCACTGCACTCCAGCCTGGGTGACAGAGTGAGATCCTGTATAAAGAAAGGAATGGAGTGGACTGGAAAGCAAAGGAATGGAGTGGAGTGGAGTGGATTGGAGGGGAGGGGAGTGGATTGGAGTGTAATGGAGCAGAAAGGAATGGGTTGGAATGGAGTGGAATGTAGTGGAGTGGAGTGGAATGGAGTGGAATGGAATGGGATGTAATGGGATGGAATGGAATGGAGTGGAGTGGAGTGGAGTGGTTTGGAGTGGAGTGGAGTGGAGTGGAATGGAGTGGAATCAATAGAGTGGAGTGGAGTGGAGCAGAATGGCATGGAATGGTATGGAAAGGAGTGTTTTGGAGTGCAGTAGAGTGGAGTGGAGTAGAGTGGAGTAGAATGGAATGGAATTGAATGGCTTTGAGTGGAGTGGAATGGAGTAGACTGGACTGGAGTGGAATGGAATGGAATGGTAAAATGAAATGTGAGCGGAGACAGTGCCACTGCACTCCAGCCTGGGTGACAGAGTGAGATCCTGTTGAAAGAAAAGAATGGAATGGAATGGAGTGGAGTGGAGCAGAGAGGAGTTTAGTGGAATGGATTGGAATGGACTGGGATGGAATGGAGTGGAATGTAGTGGAGTGGTTTGGAGTGGAGTAGAGTGGAATGGAGTAGAAGCGAATAGAGTGGAGTAGACGGGAGTGGAGTGGAGTGGAATGGAATGAAATGAATGGAAGGAATGGAATGGAATGGAATGGAATGGAATGGAATGGAATGCAGTCAGGTGGAGTGGAATGGAGTGGAAAGGAATGGGATGGAATGGGATGGAATGGCATGGAATGAGTGGATTAGAGAGGAATGGAGTTGAGTGGAGTGGAATAGAGTGGAATGGAGTGGAGTGGAGTGGAGTGGAGTGGAATGGAATGGAATGGTGTAATGAAATTTGAGCTGAGATTGTGACACTGCACTCAATCCTTGGTGACAGAGTGACATCCTGTAGAAAGAAAGGAATGGAACGGAATGGAATGGAGTGGAATGGAATGAAATGGAATGGAATGGAGTGGAGAGGAGCAGAGTGGAGTTTAGTAGAATGGATTGGAATGCAATGGGATGGAATGGAGTGGAGTGGAGTGGAATGGAAAGGAATGGAATGGAATGGAGTGGAATGGAATGGAATGGAATGGAATGGAATGGAATGGAATGGAATGGAATGGAATGGAATGGAATGTAGTCAGGTGGTGTGGAATGGAGTGGAAAGGAATGGGATGGAATGGCATGGAATGAGTGGATTAGAGAGGATTGGAGTGGAGTGGAGTGGAATAGAGTGGAATGGAGTAGAGTGGAGTGGAGTGCAGTGGAATGGAATGGAATGGTGTAATGAAATGTGAGCTGAGATTGTGACACTGCACTCAATCCTTGGTGACAGAGTGACATCCTGTAGAAAGAAAGGAATGGAACGGAATGGAGTGGAATGGAATGGAATGGAGTGGAGTGGAGAGGAGCAGAGTGGAGTTTAGTAGAATAGATTGGAATACAATGGGATGGAATGGAGTGGAGTGGAGTGGAATGGAAAGGGATGGAATGGAGTGGAGTGGAGTGGGATGGAATGGAGTGGACGGGGAATGGAGTGGAATGGAATGCAGTAGAATGGAGTGGAGTGGAGTGGAGAGGAATGGAATGGAATGGAATGGAATGGAATGGAATGGAATGGAAAGGAATGGAATGGAATGGAATGCAAAGGAATGAAATGGAATGGAATTGAATGGAATGGAAAGGAATGGAATAGAAGGGACGGGACTGGAATGGAATGGAATGGAAAAACGTCCAGTGGAGTGCAGTGGAGAGGCATGCAGAAGAAACGAAGGGATTACATTTGATTGGAATGCACTGGAATGTAATGGGATGGAATGGAATGGAAAGGAATGGAATGGAAAGGAATGGAGTGGAGTGGAGTGGAGTGGGATGGAATGGAGTGGACGGGAATGGAGTGGATTAGAGTGGAATGGAATGCAGTAGAATGGAGTGGAGTGGACTGGAGTGGAGTGGAGAGGAATGGAATGGAATGGAATGGAATGGAATGGAATGGAATGGAATGGAATGGAATGGTGAAATGAAACATGTGCTTATGTGGTGACAATGCACTCCAGCCTGGATGATAGAGTGAGATCCTGTCAAAAGAAAGGAATGTAATGGAATGGAGTGGAATGGAATGGAAGGAATGGAATGGAATGGAATGGAATGGAATGGAATGGAGTGCAGTGGAGTGGAGGGAGGTGGAGTGGAATGGAGTGGAAAGCGATGGAATGTAATGGAATGGAAGGAATGGAATGGAATGATATGGAATGGAATGGAGTGGACTGGAGTGGAGTGGATAGCTGGAGAGTGGAGTGGATTGGAATGGATTGGAATGGGATGGAATGGAATGGAGTGGAGTGGAGTGTATTGGAGTGGATTGGAGTAGAATGGAAGGGAATGAAATGGAATGGTGAAATGAAATGTGAGCTGAGATTGTGTCACTGCCATCCTGCCTGGGTGACAAAGTGAGATCCGTTGAATTAAAGGAATTGAATGAATGGATTGGAATGGAACTGAACAGATGAGAATGGGATGGAATGGAATGGAATGGAATGGAGTGGAGTATGGGAGAGTGGAGCGGATTTGAGTGGAGTTTAGTGGATAGGAATGGAGTGGAATGGATTGGGAAGGAACGGAATGGAGTTGAATGGGGTGGAGTGGAGAGTAATGTAGTAGAATGTAATTGGAGGGAACCGGATGGAGTGGAGTGCATTGGAGTGGATTGGAATGGAATGGAATGGAACGGAGTGTTGTGGAGTGGAATGGAATGGAATGGAATGGAATGGAATGGAATGGAATGGAGTGGTGAAATGAAATGTGCGCTGAGTATGTGGCACAGCACTCCAGCCTGGGTGACAGAGTGAGATCATGTCAAAAGAAATAGTGGAATGGAATTGCGTGAAGTGAATTGGAGTGGATTGGAGTGGAGTGGAATTGAAGGGAATGGAATAGAATGCCATGGAGTTGAGTGGAATGGAATGGAATGGAGTGGAAAGAAATGGAATGGCATGGGGAAATGAAATGTGAGCTGAGATTGTGCCACTGCACTCCAGCCTGGGTGACAGAGGTAGATCCCATCTAAAGAAAGGAATGGAATGGAATGGAGTGGAATGGAATTCAGTGGAGTGGAGCGGTGGGGAGTGGAGTGGAGTGGATTGGATTGTAATGGAGTGGAATGGAATGGGCTGAAATGGAGTGGAATATAGTGGAGTGGTTTGGAGTGGACTGGAGTGGACTGGAGTGGAATCAAATAGAGTGGATTGGAGTGGAGTGGAGTGGAATAGAATGGAATCGAAAGGAATGGAATGGTGAAATGAAATGAGAGCTGAGATTTTGACACTGCACTACAGCCTGGGTGACCCAGTGAGATCCTATCAAAAGAATGGAGTGGAATGGAAAGAAGTGGAATGGAAAGGAATGCAAAGATGTGAAACGGAATGGAATGGAATGGACTGGAGTGGAATGGAGTGGAGTGTAGCAGAATTGAGCAGAATGGAAAGGGATAGAATGGTGTATAGTGGAGTGGAATGCAGTGTAATGGAACGGGAGTGAAGTGGAGTGGAGTGGAGTTTAGTGGAATGGAGTGTAATGGAATGGGGTGGAATGGAATTGAGTGGAGTGGAGTGGATTGGAGTGTAATGCAGTGGAATGTAGTGGAGTTGAGGGGAGTGCAGTGGACTGGAATGGAATGGAATTGAATGGAATGGAAATGTGAAATGAACTGCGAGGTGATGTGGCGACAAAGCACTCCAGCATGGCTGACAGAGTGAGATCCAGTCGAAAGAAAGAATGTAATGGAATGGAATGGAATGGAATTTAATGGACTGGAATGGAATGGAATGGAATGGAACGGAATGGAATGGAATTTAATGGAATGGAATGGAATGGAATGGAATGGAATGGAATGGAATGGAATGGAATTTAATGGAATGGAATGGAATTTAATGGAATGGAATGGAATGGAATGGAATGGAATGGAATTTAATGGAATAGAATAGAATGGAGTAGAGAGGAGTGGAGGGTAGGGAGTGGAGTGGAGTGAAGTGGACTGTAGTAGAATGGAGTGGAATGGAGTGGCATGGAATGGGTTGGAATGGAGTGGAATGTAGACGAGTGGAGTGGAGTGGAATGAAGTGAAAAGGAATGGGATGGAATGGCAAGGAGTGGAGTGGATTAGAGTGGATTGGAGTGGAGTGGAGTGCAATGGATTGGAATGGAATGGCGTGGGGAGGAGTGGAGTGGAGTGAAATGGAATGGTGAAATGAAATGTGAGCTGAGATTGTGCCACTGCACTGTAGCCTGGGTGACAGAGTGAGATCCTGTCAAAAGAAAGGAATGGAATGGAATGGAGTGGAATGGAATGGAATGGAAAGGAATGGAAGGGAATGGAATGGAGTGAAGTGGAGTTTAGCAAAGTGGAGTTTAGTGGAATGCACTCCAGACTGGATGGCAGAGTGATATTCTGTTGAAAGAAAGGAATGTAATGGAATGGATTGGAATGGAATGGAATGGAATGGAATGGAGTAGAGAGGAGTGGAGGGGAGGGAGTGGAGTGGAGTGGAGTGAACTGGAGTAGAATGGAGTGGAATGGACTGACATGGAATGGGTTGGAATGGAATGGAATGTAGTTGGGTGGAGTGGAGTGGAGTCGAATGAAGTGAAAAGGAATGGGATGGAATGGAATTGAATGGCATGGACTGGAGTGGAGTGGATTGGAGTGGAGTGGAGTGCAATGAAGTGGAGTGGACTGCAATGGAGTGGAGTGGAGTGGAGGGGAGTGGAGTGGAATGGTGAAATGAAATGTGAGCTGAGATTGTGCCACTGCACTCCAGCCTGGGTGACAGAGTGAAATACTGTCGAAAAAAAGGAATGGAATGGAATGGAGAGGAATGGATTGGAATGGAAGGGAAAGAATGGAGTGGAGTGAAGTTTAGCAGAGCAGAGTTTAGTGGAATGCACTCCAACCTGGATGTCAGAGTGATATCCTGCTGAAATAAAGGAATGTAATGGAATGGAGTGGAATGAAATGGAACGGAATGGAGTGGAATTTAATGGAATGGAATGGAAAGAATGGAAAGGAATGGAATGGAATGGAATGGAACAGAATGGAGTGGAGTGGAATGCAATGGAACGGAACGGAACGGAACGGAATGGAATGGAATGGATTGGAATGGAATGGAATGGAAAGGAATGGAATGGAATGGAGAGCAGTGGAGTGGAGTGGAGAGCAGTGGAATGGAATGGGACGGAATGGAATGGTATGGAATGGAATGGAGTGGACTGGAGTGGAGTGGATTGGCAGGGAGTGGACCGCATTGGAAAGGAGTGGAATGGAATGGGATGGAATGGAATGGAGTGCAGCAAAGTGTAGTAGAGAGGAGTGGAGGGGAGGGAGTGGAGTGGCGTGGAGTGGACTGGATTGGAATGGAGTGGAATAGAGTGGAATGGAATGGAATGGAATGGAATGGAATGGAATGGAATGGAATGGAATGAAGTCGGGTGGAGTGGAATGGAGTGGAAAGGAATAGGATGGAATGGGATGGAATGGCATGCAGGTGAGTGGATTAGAGTGGATTGGAGTGGAGTGTAGTGGAATAGAGTGGTATGGAGTGGAGAGAATTGTAGAGGAGTGGAGTGGAATGGAATGGAATGGTGAAATGAAATGTGAGTTGAGATTCTGCCACTGCACTCCATCCTTGGAGACAGAGTGAGATCATGTTGAAAGAAAGGAATGGAATGGAATGGAGTGGGATGACATGGAATAGAATGGAGTGGTGTGGAGTGGAGCAGAATGGAGTTTAGTGGAATGCATTGGAATGGAATGGGATGAAATGGAGTTGAGTGGAATGGAGTGGAGGGTAGTGGACTGGAGTGGAATGCAGTGGAATGGAAAGGGATGGAATGGAGTGGAGTGGAGTGGAGAATAGTGGAATTGAGTGGAGTGGAGTGGAATGGAATGGAGTGGAGAGGAGTGGAGTGGATTGGAGTGGAATGGAATGCAGTGCAATGGAGTGGAGTGGAATGCAGTGGAATGGAATGGAATGGAATGTGGGGGAGTTTAGTGAAATAGGAAGGGATGTGATGGAGTGGACAGGAATGAAGTGGAGCAGTGAGGAATAGAATGGGATGGAATCGAATGAAGTGGACTGCAGTGTAGTCTATCTGTGAAACTACCCTCTGTTCTGTGCATTCAACTAACAGAGTTGACCTTACTTTTGATTGAGCAGCTTCGAAACACTCTTTCTGTAGAAACTCAAGTTGTCATTCCGAGTGCTAAGAGGCCTATAGCGGAAAAAGGAATATCTTCAAATAAAAACTACACAGAAGCTTTCTCTGAAACTTCTTTCTGTTCTATGGATTCAACTAACAGAGTTGAAGCATACTTTTGATTGAGCAGTTCTGAAACAGACATTCTATAGAAACTGGAAGTGTACATTCAGAGCACTAAGGGTCCTACAGTGGAAAAAGACATATCTCCAAATGAAAACTACACAGAAGCATGCTGTGAAACTTCTTTGTGTTCTGTGCATTCAACTAAAGGAGTTGAAGCATACATTTGATTGAGCATTTCTGAAACACTCTTTCTGTAGAAACTGCAAGTGGACATTGTGAACGCTAAGGGGCCAATAGTGGAAAAAAAGCTATATTCAAATAAACACTACACAGAAGCATTCTGTGAAACTTCTTTCTGTTCTGTCCATTCAACTAACAGAGCTGAAGATTAATTTTGATTGAGCAGTTCTTAAACACAGTTTCTGTAGAAACAGCAAGTGGACAATCGGAGCGCTCAGGGGCCTATAGTGGAAAAAGGAATATCTTCAAGTAAAAACTACACAGAAGCATTCTGTGAAACTTTTTTCTGTTCTATCCATTCAACTAAGAGAGTTGAAGCTTACTTTTGAATGAGCAGTTCTGAGACACTCTTTCTGAGGAAACTGCAAGTTGACATTCGGAGCGCTAAAGGGCCAATAGTGGAAAAAGGGTTATCTTCAAATAAAAACTACACAGAAGCATGCTGTGAAACTTATTTCGGTTCTGTGCATTCAACTAACAGAGTTGAAGCTTACTTTCGATTGAGCAGGTTCGAAACACTCCGTAGAAACTGCAAGTTGATATTCCGGGCGCTAAGGTGCCTATAGTGGAAAAAGGAATATCTCCAAATAAATACCACACAGAAGCATTCTGTGAAACTTCTTTCTGTTCTGTCCATTCAACTATCAGAGTTGAATCTTACTTTTGATAGAGTAGTTCTGCAACACTCTTTCGGTAGAAACTGCAAGTTGACATTCCGAGCGCTAACGGTCCTATAGTGGAAAAAGGGATATCTTCAAATAAAAACTATACAGAGGCACTCTGTGAAACTTCTTTCTGTTCTCTGCATTCAACTAACAGAGTCGAAGCTTACTTTTGATTGAGCAGTTCTGAAACACCCTTTCTGTAGAAACTGCAAGTGGACATTCGGAGCGCTAAGGAGCCTGTAGTGGAAAAAGAAATATCAAAAAATAAAAACTACACAGAAGCCCTCTGTGAAACTTCTTTCTGTTCTGTCCTTTCAGCTAACAGAGTTGAAGCTTACTTTTGATTGAGCAGTTCTGAAACACTCTTTCTGTAGTAATTGGAAGTTGACATTCCATGCGCTGAAGGGCCTACAGTGGAAAAAGGGATAGCTTCTAATAAAAACTACACAGAAGCTTTCTGTGAAACTTCTTTCTGTTCTGTGCATTCAACTAACAGAGTTGAAGCTTACTTTTGATTGAGCAGTTCTGAAACACCCATTCTATAGAAACTGGAAGTGTACCTTCAGAGCACTAAGGGTCCTACAGTGGAAAAAGACATATCTCCAAATAAAAACTACACAGAAGCATGCTGTGAAACTTCTTTGTGTTCTGTGCATTCAACTAAAAGAGTTGAAGCATACTTTTGAATGAGCAGTTCTGAAACACTCTTTCTGTAGAAACTGCAAATGGACATTCTGAATGCTAAGGGGCCAATAGTGGAAAAAGGGCTATCTTCAAATAGAAACTACACAGAAGCATTCTGTGAAACTTCTTTCTGTTCTGTCCATTCAACTAACAGAGATGAAGCTTACTATTGATTGAGCAGTTGTGAAACACTCTTTATGTAGAAACTGCAAGTTGACATTCCGAGCGCTAAGCGTCCTATAAAGGAGAAAGGGATACCTTCAAATAAAAACTACACAGAAGCATGCGTGAAACTTCTTTCTGTTCTGTGCATTCAACTAACGGAGTTGAAGCATACTTTTCACTGAGCTGTTCTGAAACACTATTTCTGTAGAAACTGCAAGTGGACATTCGGAGCACTAAGGGGCCTATAGTGGAAAAAGGAATATCTTCAAGTAAAAACTACACAGAAGCATTCTGTGAAACTTCTTTCTGTTCTATCCATTCAACTAACAGAGTTGAATCTTACTTTTGATTGAGCAGTTCTGAAACACTCTTTCTGTAGAAACTGCAAGTTGACATTCCGAGTGCTTAAGGGCCTATAGTGGAAAAAGGGATATCTCCAATTAAATACCACACAGAAGCATTCTGTGAAACTTCTTTCTGAACTCTGCATTCAACTACCAGAGTTGAAGCTTACCTTTGATTGAGGAGTTCTGAAACACTCTTTTTGTAGAAACTGCAAGTGGACATTTGAAGCGCTAAGGAAACTTTAGGGAAAAAGGAATATTTTCAAATAAATCTACACAGAAGCATTCTGTGAAACTTCTTTCTGTTCTGTCCATTCAACTAACAGAGTTGAATCTTACTTTTGATAGAGTAGTTCTGAAACACACTTTCGGTAGAAACTGCAAGTTGACATTCCGAGCGCTAACGGGCCTATAGTGGAAAAAGGGATATCTTCAAATAAAAACTATACAGAAGCACTCTGTGAAACTTCTTTCTGTTCTCTGCATTCAACTAACAGAGATGAAGCTTACTTTTCATTGAGCAGTTCTGAAACACTCTTTCTGTAGAAACTGCAAGAGGACATTCGGAGCGCTAAGAGGCCTATAGCGGAAAAAGGAATATCTTTAAGTAAAAACTACACAGAAGCATTCTGTGAAACTTCTTTCTGTTCAGTCCATTCAACTAACAAAGTTGAAACTTACTTTTGATTGAGCAGTTCTGAAACACTCTTTCTGTAGAAACTGCATGTTGACATTCAGAGCCTAAAGAGCCTACAGTGGAAAAAGGGATATCTTCAAATGAAAACTACACAGAAGCATGCTGTGAAACTTCTTTCTGTTCTGTGCCTTCAACTAACAGAGTTGAAGCTTACTTTTGATTCAGCAGTTCTGAAACACCCTTTGTGTAGAAACTGCAAGTGGACACTCGGACCGCTAAGGCGCCTGTAGTGGAAAAAGTAATATCAAAAAATAAAAACTACACAGAAGCATTCAGTGGAACTTCTTTCTTTTCTGTCCATTCAACTAACAGAGATGAAGTTTACTATTGATTGAGCAGTTCTCAAACACTCTTTATGTAGAAACTGCAAGTTGACATTACAAGCGCTAAGCGTCCTATAAAGGAGAAAGGGATATCTTCAAATAAAAACTAAACAGAAGCATGCTGTGAAACTTCTTTCTGTTCTGTGCTTTCAACTAACAGAGTTGAAGCATACTTTTGATTGACCAGATCAGAAATACTATTTCTATAGAAACTGCAAGTGGACATTCGGAGCGCTAAGTGGCCTATACTGGAAAAAGGAATAACTTCAAGTAAAAACTACACAGAAGTATTCTGTGAAACTTCTTTCTGTTCGGTCCATTCAACTAACAGAGTTGAAACTTACTTTTCATTGAGCAGTTCTTACACACTCTTTCTGTAGAAACTACATGTTCACATTCAGAGCGCTAAAGGGCCTATAGTGGAAAAAGGGATATCTTCAAATAAAAACTACACAGAAGCATGCTGTGAAACTTATTTCTGTTCTGTGCATTGAACTAACAGGGTTGAAGCTTACTTTTGATTGAGCAGTTCTGAAACACCCTTTCTGTAGAAACCGCAAGTGGACATTCGGAGCGCTAAGGTGCCTGTAGTGGAAAAAGAAGTATCAACAAATAAAAACTACACAGAAGCACTCTGTGAAACTTCTTTCTCTTCTGTCCATTCAACTAAAAGAGTTGAAACTTACTTTTGATTGAGCAGTTCTGAAACACTCTTTCTGTAGAAACTACATGTTGACATTCAGAGCGCTAAAGGGCCTATAGTGGAAAAAGGGATATCTTCAAATAAAAACTACACAGAAGCATGCTGTGAAACATATTTCTGTTCTGTGCATTGAACAAACAGGTTTGAAGCTTACTTTTGATTGAGCAGTTCTGAAACACCCTTTCTGTAGAAACTGCAAGTGGACATTCGGAGCGCTAAGGTGCCTGTAGTGGAAAAAGTAGTATCAACAAATAAAAACTACACAGAAGCATTCTGTGAAACTACTTTCTCTTCTGTACATTTAACTAACAGAGTTGAAGCGTACTTTTGATTGAGCAATTCTGAAATACTCTTTCTGTAGAAACTGCAAGTTGACATTCCGAGCGATAAAGGGCCTATAGTGGAAAAAGGGATAGCTTCAAATGAAAACTACACAGAAGCATGATGTGAAACTTCTTTCTGTTCTGTGCATTCAACTAACAGAGTTGAAGCTTACTTTTGATTGAGCAGTTCTGAAACACACTTTGTGTAGAAACTGCAAGTGGACATTCGGACCGCTAAGGCTCCTGTAGTGGAAAAATTAATATCAAAAAATAAAAACTACACAGAAGCATTCAGTGGAACTTCTTTCTGTTCTGAGCATTCATCTAACAGATTTGAAGCTTACATTTGATTGAGCAGTTCTAAAACACTCTTTCTGTAGAAACTGCAATTGGACATTCTTAACACTAAGGGGCCTATAGTGGAAAAAGGGATATCTTCAAATAAAAACTACACAGAAGCATTCTGTGAAACGCCTTTCTGTTCTGTGCATTCAAGTAACAGAATTGAAGCTTACTTTTGATTGAGCAGTTCTGAAACACCCTTTCTGTAGAAACTAAAAGTGGACATTCGGAGCGCTAAGGGGCCTATAGTAGAAAAAGTAATATCTCCAAGAAAAACCACACAGAAGCATTCAGTGAAACTTCTTTCTGTTCTGTCCTTTCAGCTAACAGAGTTGAAGCTTTCTTTAGATTGAGCAGTTCTGAAACACTCTTTCTGTAGAAATTGGAAGTTGACATTCCATGCGCTGAAGGGCCTATAGTGGAAAAAGGGATATCATCAAATAAAAACTACACAGAAGCATGCTGTGAAACTTCTTTCTGTTCTGTGCATTCAACTAACAGAGTTGAAGCTTACTTTTGATTGAGCAGTTCTGAAACACCCATTCTATAGAAACTGCAAGTGTACCTTCAGAGCACTAAGGGTCCTACAGTGGAAAAAGTAATATCTCCAAATAAAAACTACACAGAAGCATACTGTGAAACTTCTTTGTGTTCTGTGCATTTAACTAAAAGAGTTGAAGCATACTTTTGATTGAGCAGTTCTGACAAACTCTTTCTGTAGAAACTGCAAGTGGACATTCTGAATGCTAAGGGCCAATAGTGGAAAAAGGGATATCTTCAAATAAAAACTACACAGAAGCATTCTGTGAAACTTCTTTCTGTTCTGTCCATTCAACTAACAGAGATGAAGCTTACTATTGATTGAGCAGTTCTGAAACACTCTTTATGTAGAAACTGCAAGTTGACATTCTGAGCGCTAAGCGTCCTATTAAGGATAAAGGGATATCTTCAAATAAAAACTACACAGAAGCATGCTGTGAAACTTCTTTCTGCTCTGTGCATTCAACTAAACAGAGTTGAAGCATATTTTTGATTGAGCAGTTCTGAAACACTATTTCTGTAGAAACTGCAATTGGACATTCGGAGCGCTAAGGGGCCTATAGTGGAAAAAGGAATATCTTCAAGTAAAAACTACACAGAAGCATTCTGTGAAACTTCTTTCTGTTCTATGCATTCAACTAACAGAGTTGAATCTTACTTTTGATTGAGCAGTTCTGAACACTCTTCTGTAGAAACTGCAAGTTGACATTCACGAGCGCTAAAGGGCCTATAGTGGAAAAGGGATATCTTCAAATAAAAAACTACACCGAAGCATGCTGTGAAACTTATTTCTGTTCTGCGCATTCAACTAACAGAGTTGAAGCTTACTTTTGATCTTACAGAAACACTATTTCTGTAGAAACTGCAAGTGGACATTCGGAGCGCTAAGGGGCCTATAGTGGAACAAGGAATATCTTCAAGTAAAAACTACACAGAAGCATTCTGTGAAACTTCTTTCTGTTCTATCATTCAACTAACAGATTTGAATCTTACTTTTGATTGAGCAGTTCTGAAACACTCTTTCTGTAGAAACTGTAAGTTGACATTTCGAGCGCTAAAGGGCCTATAGTGGAAAAAGGGATATCTTCAA